>NW_003852544.1:2377806-2404130 GCF_000181295.1 Otolemur garnettii
CCCCCCTTCATCTGTCCTGGGTTGTTTTCCACCTAAGGTGAGTTCCCTTTTTAAAAGGTAAGCTTTAGACTTCTCATGTATGATTGGCAGGCAAGGTGTAGACTCACTCTATACCTACTCTGTTCTGGAAGCAGCCACCACTGGTGCACAGACCCCTTCCCAGTCCCTTATTCTGGTGCCCAGCCCAAATCAAGGGCTGGGCAAGTGATGTGAGGCTGTGCAGACTCTGACTGGAGCTCAGTTCCTCCATTTAACTTTCCATGATCCCTGGGACATTATTATCAAAAGGTGGTGAACACAACATTTATCAGCCACGTAACTTATTTATAATTTTTTGCCACTCTCATTTTCTAGTTGTTTTTTTGTTTTTATTTTCATTTTTTTGAGACAGAATCTCAGTATGTCACCCTTGATAGAGTGCCAAGGCATCACAGCTCACAGCAACCTCAAACTCTTGGGCCTAAGCGATTCTCTTGACTCAGCCTTCTAAGTAGCTGGAACTACAGGTGCCCACCACAACGTGCAGCTATTTTTTAACAACAACGTGCAATTGTTGTTTAGCTGGCCTGGACCATTCAAACCTGCCAGCCTTGGTGTATGTGGCTGACGCCATAACCACTGTGCTACGGGCATCAAGCCCATTTTCTAGTTTTTGTTAATGAATTACAGAAGCTATTTTAAAAAAAAAAAATCACCTGGGAAACCTGAGTGACAAGTTTTATCTCTGGCAGGTTGTTCTTATCTTGGATTGTCATCTCCTCTCATGCATTTCCCTGTTGCTTGTTCAGAATGTATTGATTTGCTGTCAGCTGTGGACGCTTTATTTTTCACCCATCCCTGTAGGCGAAGTACATGGTGGTCACCAGACTTTCCAGGTTTCCAAGGAGAGGCCTAGTCCTTCTGCTGTGTGATGTTCTGAGTTTGTATAAGTGAAAACACTGGCTCCTTGCATTGAGATGAGGTGCTCTTAATAGGATAGAAACATCCAGGGAAATTTGCAACAAGTAAGTCCTGACTTGTGTTGGGTTGGACAAAGCTATGCCTTGTCATAGGCATCTCACGCTCCTCTCTCCCCTAGCCAGCCAGAACACAGGAAACACTGGAAAATACTCCGGCTGGCTTTCTGGACGTTGCTTAAATTTGTGAGTTCAGGTTCCAATTGATTGTGCAAATAATCTTTATTACTTCTCTTCATAAATTTGTTTCCTTTTCTTCCCCTCCACTTCGGACTCCTCCTCCAGCTCCTAGCACCTCTGATTGGCCTCAAAGAGAATTGAGTACAGGGGCCTGACAGCTACTGGTTGCTAGTAGGACATGTTAAAAATAATACTGGAATCTGAAATTAAAAAAAAAAAAATAGAGAACGAAAAAAGTAATACTGGAATTCCTAAATTAGTAACCTTTGTATTCTGAAAAAGTAGCAAGCTTTTTTGGCGTTAGCCTGGGATACATTAACTGAGCAAATATCTCCATAGAGTTACTAAGTGGGTTATTATTAACTGCTTTCCTGGTGTGAGGGGGTGTCTTTGAGAATGGACTTTAGGATAAGTTCTTAGAAGTAGGATTACTGGGTGAAAGCTTTGCAAATTAAAAATTTTAACAATTATCAAACAAATTTAATACTTCTGCCAGCAGTATCTAAGAGTTTTTGCCTTCATCATAAAAGGTTACCTATAAGAAGGACATGCATGCATAGTTTGAAGGAAATACATAAAACACTTTTTATACTAGAATCTATGCCTGTCTTCTAACTATTCAGTGAGGTAGGAACCCCTCGCAGTTCCTTGGATTGTTTTTGTTTTGTTTTGTTTTTGAGACAGAGTCTCACTATGGCACACTTGGTAGAATGCTGTGGCGTCACTGTGCACAGCAACCTCAAACTCTTGGGCTTAAATGATTCCTCCCAAGTAGCTAGGACTACAGGTGCCCCCCACAATACACAGCTATTGAAGTTGTCATTGTTGTTTAGCTGGACTGTGCCGGGTATGAACCCGGCAGCCTTGGTGTATGTGGCTGGTGCCATAACCACTGTGCTATGGGCACCAAGCCAGTTCCTTTGATTCTTGCTTTGTGGTTTTACCTCTTAGAGTGTTCTAACCAGCCGACCACCTGTCCTTGTTCGGACAGTTGTTGCCTACAGTTATATTAGTATGTGGTATGTTTTGTTCACTTATTAATTTACCATACATTTGTTAAATACTCCCTAGGTGTAGGACTTACCTAAAACAGAGGAATGCAGTGGCTCACATCTCTAATCCTAGCATTCTGGGAGGCTGAGGTGGATGGATTTCTTGAGCTCAGGAGTTCCAGACCAGCCTGAGGGAGACCCCTTCTCTAATAAAAATAGATAAAACTAGCCAGGCGCCATGGCAGGTACCTGTAGTCCCAGCTACTCAGGAGGCTGTGGCAAGAAGATCTCTTGAACCCTAAAGTTTGAGTTTGTTGTGAGCTATGATGACACCAGGGTACTCTATCCTGGGCAACAGAGTGAGACTCTTGTCTCAAAAACAAACAAACAAAAAATGAAGAGTAGTGCTGTAAATTAACTCATTCATTCTCCAACTATGTAAGGAGCACACAATGTGCTCAGAGTTAGATGTGGACAATAGTCCTTGACTTCAGGGAATAGGCCCAGAGCAGAAAGGACCCACAGAGTGCCATAAAGCTGTCAGATGGCCTGCCTTGGAATCCCAGGCACCCCACAAGCCAGCCTGTGTCCTCAGAGGAGTGACATACACACTTGGGCATGAGAGTGAGGATGGTGACATCATCCTTGGGCTGGTGAGGCGGAAGCAGATTGTGTGCTGACGCTGTCAGTCAGCTCGGGGCCCAGTACCTGGTTCCCTCCATGTCTGTGAAATGGGACCTATACGCTTACTGCAAGCTGTTGTGGGTGCCTGATAGATGCTTATGAAACACCAACACCTTGCCAGGTTTCCAGCAGGCAGCTGGGTACCATTAGCTAGCAAAGGTGGCCCCTTTCTTTCTCCTAGAAGGTGAATCCAGCTGCTGTCTGTGCTTTAGGGCATCTCACTCATTTAGCCTCTTCTTTTTAAACTGTAAGTGATACATGCCCTTTGTAACACAACTAGTGAAGTAGAATGTTATAAAGAAACATTAACAGTCACGCCCTTCTCCTGTCCCACCTCCTTCCTCCGCTTCCACTTCCATCTTGTCCCCTCCCTTCCTTGGCCTCTCTCCCCTCCTTCCATCCTTCCTTTCTCCCTTCCTCGCTCCCTCTGTCCCTCCCTCCCTCCCTTCCTTCCTTCTTTTCTTCCCTCTTTCTTTCCACTGGGATGCCTCACATGTCATTCTGAAACTTCCTTTTTGTTTTTCTTTAACTTTGCATTGAATCACAGTTTTCCAACACCTGGTGATTTTTCCACCTAGAAAAAGCTCACAAACAACCCAACTCCAGAGCCTGTCTCTGATGTGCTGACAGACTCTTGGTTGAGGGGCTAAAATCCAGCAGCCCACTCTGCCCCACATGCCAGTGGGGGAGGCAGGAGTGGATGCCCTGAATAGCAGCCCCTCCCTGGGCCACAGGGTGGGGTTTGTGGCTTCCTCACAACTTGGCACAGACAAAAGTGGATGTTAGCTGACAGAGGAAGCCCTCATTGTTTGAAGATGTCCACAAAAAATTTAGAAAAGTAGAAACAAGCTCAGGCACCGTGCATGTGGGGGTGATGTGCACAAAGATGATGTTCAAGGGCTCAGACCTTCTGTTCTCTGTTTGCCAGCGAGATAGACGTTCCTGGCAGTAGGACCCCTGTTGCTCAGATGAGGCCCAGCTGGTGAGCATGGGCCTGGGGTGATCCACTGTCCACTTAGCCTAGGAGAGCTGGGTTACCGTGTCTTTGCTGTAAGTATGGATTTGGAAATGTTCAGAGGTGATGGGTTAAGGCCCACACCATAGCCTTAGGACTTAATCTGGTCGTGAAAATAGTAAGAATGATGGCGAAGACCATGCATGTACCAGAACTCAGGCACTGTTCTAAATCATTAATCCTTTCAGCAGCACTTGGAGATTGTTGCTCTTACCATCATTCCCATTGTATAGGTGAGAAAAGTGAGGCACGGGGAAACCTTGTCTGAGGTCAGCACAGTAAATGTCAGAGCCAGGGTATGGTCAAGGCAGGCCCTGTCCCACTTCAGTCCCTGGCCCAGATTGGAAATGTATCCTTAGAGGTCAAACCTACTAACAGCTAATTCATAACTTCAAAAGTTGTTGTACTGTGTGGTAACTTGTAACTCTAGATGTCATTAAATGTGGTCTAAATGGGAAGCAGAATGCAACCAATGTGGGTGGGGATCCCTTGCTGATTGGCGAGCAGATTCTCAATCTTTTAGGAGACAAAAGATGTAGGGAAATGACTCAGACATGGTGTGGGGTTCAGAGAAGAGCAGGGGATAGGTCCATTTACAACAGAGACCTTTCTGCGCCTGCCCCCCTTCCAGGTCTCCTGTAGGTGCTGCATTTTATCCTTCAAGCAAGCGCTCAGGTTGATGGTGTTAGGTTCTACTGCTTGCTCCAAGATCTTTTGGGGAATTTCATTCAAAGGCAGCTCTGCTTGACTTTCACCAGATGAGTTTGTTTCCCGTGGCCACACTGGCATTCCCAGGCCTTAGGACTGGCCGCCCCGTTCCTCTCCGCATCCATTACATCTCATCTTACTCATGTAAGAACTGGAACACTAATTCCCCTTTTAAGGAAGCATGTGGCTTCCACTTTGCCCTCTGAGGATAGCATCTTCCAGCAAAGCCACCTGCTGCCCCAGCGAAGGCTTCCTTGGGCCATGTGGGACATTCCTCTGAATCAGGATAGAGTGTACAACCTGATAGGAGGGAACGGGACATTTCTGGGTCAAGACTCACCCTGTGTGAAGGAGGCTTCTGCTTCTTCAGAAAGCATGTGAGGCCTGCAGGGTAAACAGAGGCAGATAGCAGGAGTTGGCAAGAGTCCAGAGACCCCAGAGATATTGGCAGAGAGAGGAAGAGAACATGGTTAGCAATGAATTGATTAGCTTGATTAGCAATAATAAATTTTACTCTTTATCACATTTATATTGAATTTTGTGAACAGTATATTTTTAGTTTTTCCAAGTTAAAAAATAATGCAGGCTTATCTGTTAAAAAAACATTCAAACCTGATAGAATTACATATATTAGAGAGAGTGAGATGTCCCATAACCTCATATTCTGAAATAACCATGCTTAATAGGGCTGCTTGTGTCCCTCTAGATTTTTTTTTCTGTCCTATGAATGGAAAGTGGCTGTGAGTGATTTTTTGGATTAGGAATAGCATTGCTATGTCATAGTGGTGAAGGGGCCCATTGCTACCAGGTCAAAGGTCATTCTCTGCAGGGCTCTATATGTAGAAAGTACACCTACTTCTGGGGTTCTTACTAAAGTGCAGGTTCTGATCCAGTAGGTCCAAGGTGGGCCTGAGAGTCTGCATTTCTAAAGTGCTTCAGGTGGTACACATGAAAGGAACTCAGAAGAGCTTGTTGGAAGCATGTAGGCTTGTGTATGTGCACACTAGCAAGCCACTGACTACAGGGCCGGGTCTCATGGATGTGGTCTCACTGATGTATCTGCAACCCATTATACCCGTCCCTGTTGGTTGTAGGTCACCATCCTAAACAATCAAGCATGTAAAGTCAGTAAGAATAAAATGTCCAATGTCCAGGCTCTGCAATGTGGTTTAGGCATTTTATTTATTGATTGATAGTGTCTCACCCTATTGCCCTGGGTAGAGTGCCATGGTGTCATAGCTCATAGCAACCTCAAACTTGTGGGCTTAAGTGACCCTCCTGCCTCAGCCTCCAGAGTAGCTGGGACTATAGGCACCTACCACAACACCCACCTACTTTTTCTATTTTTAGTAGAAATAGGGTTTTGCCCTTTGCTCAGGCTGGTCTTAAACTCCTGAGCTCAGATGATAAAGCCCACTGGGCCTCCCAGAGTGCTGGGATTATAGTCATGAGCCACCCCGCCTGACTCGGATGAGGTATTTTATGCACTCTAAATTAGGCAGATGGAGCTTTGTGGGACTGGGTGACCCCACAGTAGCGCATCTGTCTGATGCAACAGAAAGCAGCGAGAGGCGCAGGAGCGTTAGCCAGGGGGTTGCTTCCCTTTTCTGTGGAGTCTAGGAGTCAGTTGGCTATTTTGTGGTATCGAGTAGTCTTCTGTATCCCCAAATGTATAATTTTTTCCAAAACGACTTTAAAAAATATTAATCTGTATTGCAACAGTATAGTTATGGGGTGATAAAAATGTTTTGAAGTTAGATTATGGTGCTATTTCACGACTCTGAATGGATTAAGAACCATTGAATTCTATACTTTAAAAGGATGGCTATTATGATATGTGAATTCTATCTCAATACAGCTGTTGTAAATTTTAAAAAGTCTATCTAGACAAAGATGACTAAAATTCAAACGCTGGGCAGGATTGGAATCCTGAAGCACCCTGTGGCTGCCTGCCTCTCCTGGTCACTGCCACCTCTAGCTGTGTAAGAGCTTCAAAAACTCTAGCATTTAGCTTTTTTCACTATTTTATCTAAAACACGCACACTGGTACTGATTGGAAAATCACATTTTGGTGTGAATGTGGTGACTGCCTATGGGTTCAGACCCATTCTAGATCCTGCCTGATTCATAGCCGGCCGTGCCCATACCCCATCATGGAAGTGGGTGGAGGCCGGCATTGAGCCCACGTGTGATGCAGCGGCTGCCCTGCATATCAGAGTCTAAAACTCAAGAGCAATGAAGAGTTTTAAAATAAAACCAACATTTAATGTTGCTTTTCAAGATTTTTTCCCTGACATTGCTGAATATTTATTAAAGACAATATCTCTAGATTTCTGCTTCATCATTGAGGCTTGTTAGGTAGATTCCTCAGCCCCATGGTAGGCCTGGAACCAAATTTGGGCTCAAGAATCTGCCTTTCTAATAAGCCTCCCAGGCAGTTTATAGACATGTCAGAACCACTTGTGTAGAAAACACACACACACACAACTATAAGGAAAAGAACTCGTAATTCCATCCCTTAATTGGTGCTGCCTTCATCCCAGTTCCTCTCCAACCCCTACCCCCCAACCGCCTATGGGTTTGTCTCTACATTTTTACATATTGAGTTTAAATTATATTTATAGTTTGGTACTTGCTTCATCCTTTTACTTAACATTGTATCCTAAGCATTTTCCATATTGTTAAATATTCTCCAGAAACATGATAATTAACCATTTGCTTTTGCTTTTTAATCCATTTTACCCTGTATCACTTTAAACACCTTGGCCAGGCCAGGCACTCAGGGAAGCTGCTGACCTCCTCACTTCTTGCTGGACCTCTGTTTTGGTTCCAGAAGGGTTCCAATTCAGGGGATTGTTGAATTCAGACTGCTTTCTACAGGAGGAGCATTGGAAGGGAACAGTATTTTGGTATCTCCTTGGTTTCATAGGCAGATAATTTAATAGCCAACAGATAATTGATGGTCAATTCTGTTTGGAATTCCCAGAAAATATTCTGTGTTTACTTTTGCTCCAAAATGAATATAGACCTTATAAAGCACAGTGCTTGAGTCCAGACCTATCCTTGCTTTTGCCGTCAGGGTAAAGATACATCAAGTGGATTCTTCTATCTTCTGTAGTAAGTGGGTCTTTTGAATTTTGTTTTTTTAAGGATATTAATCATTAATAAATAATTGGGGTTTTAATATTTTAAATATCTCTATTAAGTGTTTTGTGCAAAAGATTGACCTAAGAGTCTACACTTAGAAAAAGTTTGTATTTACACAACAGCATGACCTCCTAAATTTACTTCCCTTGAACAGCAGCCATCATGATCACAATGTTTACTAATATAAGTACATTTCAAGTTTTAGGTTAACATTTTGGATCAAAAGATATGCCAATCAGAAATAAACTTAGGCAAAACACATAAAAGCTGTAGCCCTAAATTTCTCGGAGGTATGGTCAGTTACGAAGTTTTAAGAAAGAAATAGGCAAGTCATTTTGTGTATTTTTCTGGGCTAGACTTTAGGAGCCATTAATTTGCACAGAATATTAAGATGTCCATCCTCCCCTTTCTTCCATGACAGATGCAAGAGATGCAGAGCAACTGAGCAGGAACAAAGTGACACATATTCTGTCTGTCCACGACAGTGCCAGGCCTATGTTGGAGGTAAGAGTGAGCCGCAGGGCGTGTATGTGCGTACACAGGTGCATGTGTGTGTCTTTATTTGTACTCCCTGGGGGTGTATAAGCTGTTAAACTCCAATTCCAGTGTGCTCCTGTGCTCTCTGGCCATCCTCATTTGGGTTCAGGCCGTGTGTATGTTAATTCTCTGTTGGTAGCATGGCAGACGGGATGCTCTTTTCTGATCATACTTCCACTACGTTGCTAGTTTGGCTTCTTGGCTAAACACCAAAGAATAAGCTGATGCTGCATTTCCCTCTGGATTTTAAGGACATTTAAAACCCATTTTTGTTCCTTTCAAAATATCTCTGGTTTCAGAATCCCAAAGAATTCAGGCTACTCATATCCTGATTATTTTCCTTTTAAGCTCAAGTAGCTACTGTTTATATTCAAGGGTAAAAGAAAGGAAGGTAAATTGTCTTTGGAGATTTCCCAGGGCTGCTCTGGTGCGGAGACTCTCAGTGTAGAAGCTGTTGTGTTTTAAGCTTTCAAAGTAAACAGGGTGTGTCTGCTTATGTACTAATCCAAAAACCTCTTCAATTTTACCCTGATAAACGGTTTGAGCTGTTGGCCGGGGCTAACATCTATTTCTGTTTATTGGCCTTGACAGAGCCCAGATTACCTCTTTTTAGAAAAGTACGCATATATGGTGTAAGGCGTGTATGTTTTTCTATTTTAGGGTGGGGTGTTGGAAAGGGAGGGGTGGCTTTTTCTAAAAGAAATAATCCTGGTTCAAGCTGTTTAAATTCACATTATGCAAAAATAGGTAATGCTTTTTATTTTAGATTTATCTATTTTCTTTAGCCGTCAGAGCTGCCAGATTTTAGTTAGTACGAAACAATCTAAAACAATTCAGAACATAGAATAATAAATGATTCTATTGAGCATCATAGCATCAGAGAATCATAGGTGGTGAACAAACCTCAGTTCACTTCTCCAGCTCTGTGAGTGCTGACTTCCTTCTGTTGTTTTAGCTCACAGTTCTTTTGCTAAGGTGCTATAATTTATGTTGCAGCATGATTTTATGGGAAAGAACAACAAAACATTTTTTGGAGCCTAACAGTTCCTTTGAAAATAGCTACTCGATTTTTAGATCAATCATTGATAGATAATATTTAAAATATAGCTATGGCCAAGATGGTAAGTTAAACTGCAAACTGGTCATGATTGACTTCCTCTTAAATCACAAGATGAGGCTTGAGGTTTCCTTTATTTTAATAAATTGCATAGATGCCTTTCCAACCCTCACCCTTCAGGCCGGCCTCACTGCTTTATGCTACATTTATTGGGACACATTGTCCTGTATCTTGTGGTCTTTAACAGTTGCAAACCAATGGGGGGTGGTGATCAGGGACCTGAGAAAACAAACCATCCCTGATTCCCCCCACCTTGGTGTTCGACTTTAAATCTGTCCACGTTTTAACTTCTGTCTAGATATAAGACTTTCCAGTGTTAGAAATGAAAGAGCTCTGGCCCTTATCACCTGGGAAACCAAAGGCTAAGGGGAAAGCAGGTGGATTGAAACCCAGGTATAGAGACCACGGAGTATGTAAAACATCAAAGCTTCAGGTAAATGTGTTTTCCCATCGATGGTATACTATGTGTTGTTTTTTATTCTCTGTATATCTCAGTCTAGAAGGACAAATTCTGCCATGAAGGAGAGAGAGAGAGAAAGAAAAGAAAGAAACTCTGCCCCTTTTCTTCCTAGGGATGGCTTTTATTTAGAGACATCCTTTTGTAATCTTTTGGTGCTGTTATCACCTCAGCTAGGTAATAAATACTTCCATGTGATTTTATATTTATTAATGGTTATACCACCCTTGTGTAGCATAATGCCGTTTAGCATTGTTCCTCTCATCATTTTATTCATTTTCAACTTCACAGGTAGTTCACAAATGTATCCTTATTTGCAAAACTATAACAATTGCCTGATTACACGGGGCGGGGGGGGGGGGGGGGCTGAAAACTGAGGCACCAGAAGCCGTTGGAACTAGTGTGCCAACTGTTAAGGCCCAGAAGTTTCAGATCTTTGTTTAGGTCTGACAGAGGCCTAAAGACAGTCTACTATCTTGAATACCAAATTCACTTCCAAAAGCCATGACCTCACCCAGCCTCACGATGAGTCAGGAAATCCAGTGATTGGAATCAGTAGGGAATTAATAGATAAGTTTGATTCTTTAGCACCCTTTGCTGTGCTGGACTGATGCTTGGAGGGAAATGGGGTAGGAATGAAGGAGAGAGGGGAGATAATGTGCAGGGATAGCAGTGTGTGAGCTGATCTCCGCCTGGTGGTGGGTCCTAACTGAAGGTGAAGGAAGAAATAGTGGGAGAGGAGGAGAGAGCTGGACCCCTTTGTCGAACTTTCTGCCAAGAAGCCAAGCACTGTGCATTATACTGTAGATGCTTCTTTGGGTCATTTCCAACAAACATCTCAATGGGTTTTAAAGCTCTGGGGTACTTAGCATCAATTGTCAAAAGCTTTTATAATTTGTAGGCCTCCTTCTGTTGCCTTGGAGGCTAAGTAACAGAGGGTTGACACATTGTTGGATGTGCTTTCTAGAATAGAGGTCATAGGTCAGGGGTATCTATGGACTTGAAAGATTAGGCTGTTGAACAGTAGGCCTGGGAAGTGAAACTTTAGGAAAAAAGGAAGTTCAGGAAATTCAGCACACATTAGACCCCTCTGGAAGTTTCATAGTTGTTTTGATAGAATAAGGTTCAAATCTCTGTAGTGTAGACACATTGATCAGCCTTTCTGAGCAGGGACGTGTGTGTGTGTGTGTGCGCGTGCGCGCGCACACACATGACACAACACCTACTGAGATCTCATGGAACTATATTCTGTGGAATCCATGGGATCCCAGCAAGGAGGCCTATGTGGGCCTCATCCCTCCTGGCTGGTCACTGGTCCAGTGGGCTGGTCCCACAGCTGATGCGACTGGGCTGGAGGAGTCAGCACCCACCCTGGACTTGTTGCTGGCTGAAGCTGACTTCCTATAATTAAGAATCTGCCATAGATAGAACAGAAAATTGTATAGTTTTTATACCCATTACACCTTCTATGGATGTAATAATCTATAACCTGTCATAGTTACTGCCAATGACAATGCTATAAAGTGTACCCACCAGGACAGGTTTGATGAAGACATTTTTGGTCATTATTTATTTACTTGTTTTACTCAGGAAGGAATTAAGGAACTTCGGCTTTAGTTGCTTTTAGGTGGGTTAGATCTGACTGTCCATGATCTGGGTAACTTTTTTAGCAGGGGATAGAGTTTCCAAAATATCATCCATAAGGTCTTCTCTTACTCTTCCTAGCAGCTTGCCTAAAGGAAAAAGGCAAAGGACTGTGCTCAGTTTCCCAGTGTGGCTGCACCTTCCCCTTGGTCACTGACTAAAGCTGGGTGGTCTCTGATGCTTCTTGGTGGCTGAGATAAGATTTGTTTATCCCTTGGACCATGGGGCGAGGTGCTCAGTCCAGGGAAAGAGGCCTGAGAGTCCATTTACTGTCTCTTCAGGAGAGTATTTAAGGAATAGATTTTCTCATAGGGAGACTGTGAGAAATGCCATAGAAATGTGGAGAACTTCAATCTCACCGGTCAGCCCTGAAGGCACAGATTCTGAAGAGCCCTGATATTTCTGTACTGCTCTTTGTCTGACCTCAGAATCCTGGCTAAATGGGATCCTAGGGATCATTTGGCCTGACTCCTGCTCTGTATGGACAAAGGCCCTGAAGCTGGGAAACATGAAGGGACTTGCCCAGGATCCTGCAGCTGGTCTCAGAGCTGGATGGAAAACCGGTCTTCTCTCTCAAGCAGGGGGCTACTGATTTATTCATTCCATGAGCTCCTATTTTGTGCCATTCTCTGGGACATGTACTGAGGATAACAGAAGTACATTCATTCTATTATCTGCCCTTGGCAGAGCCCTTAAGTTTATAAACAAGATATGCATTATGATGCTTTATGAATATTCATGACAATGAGAGAACAGCTGTGGCTCAGGGCAGGTGACAAAGCAAATGGAACAGAGTCTGTAGAAGCCCAGAGAGCAAGATCCTTCTGCCACATGAATCCAGAGGCATTTACAGTGACAAGGAGTTTGACTGGGCCTTTGGTGATGACTAGGAGTTCCAAAAATGTGGTCTGTGACATCCAGCTGGCAGATAGTTGGTAGAGAGTACAAGGACATGACTTCCTCTAGTACAGCCTGGACTCAATGCCATGATCTCCTTGATCTTGTGAGAACTCTGAGCCTAGCAAGGCAGATAACGTTGTCCTGGCTCCTTCACAGCTTAACCCAGCTGTGTGACTTTCTCATATCACCTGAGGCACAGGTCTTCCTGACAGATGTAGCCCTTTGGGACTATAGTATCAAAACTTTGGAGTACATAATACTAATATTTTAGGGAAAAAAATCATGGTCACATATGTGACCTAATAGAAACTTAGTCCACATCTTTAATTGTAATGTTTAGAAGGAAAATAAAAATTCCTTTGTTACCATGCTTAGAACTTGATTGGGAAGCCATTTGCAGTTATTCAACGATGTTTCCTTATTGGGGGTATGAGTGTGAGCAGGTGTCTTCAGCACCTACTCATGGCTCCAGATTTGAGGGATGGTGAAAACTCCTATCTCAAAGATGGCCATCCTTCTTTCTTTGCTTTTTGGTTTGTTTGTTTGTTTGTTTGTTTGTTTTTTAACACAGTGTCTCACTTTTGCCTTGGTAGAGTGCCGTGGCATTACAACTCACAGCAACCTCAAATTCTTGGGCTTAAGCGATTCCTTTGCCTCAGCCTCCCAAGCAGCTGGGACTACAGGTGCTTGCCACAAAGCCCAGCCTTTTCTTTTCTTTTTAGAGATGAGGTCTCACTCTGGTGCGGGCTGAGCTCAGGCAATCCACCCACCTCAGACTCCCAAAGTGCTAAGATTATGGGCATGAGCCACCCTCCCAGCCCCAGCCGCTGGTGATCTTTCAGATTAGAAACCTGATACTGTTTGTAGGTGCTGAGGAAGTAATAATGAGCAATGAAAGGTTTCTCCCTTCCCCTGAAAAAAGAAACAGAGCTGTCTTTCTAATGTAAAAATTTCACAGTTTGTTTCATTTTTCATTCTTTGTATTTAACCAGAGCACCTGCAGGAAACAAAACTATTTTTCACTAGTAACAAAAATGCTTTGAAAAGTATTCTCATGCCTTCACTAGCCTGACAACACAAAGAATTTTAATTTTTAAATGATCGATTTTATGTAATGAAATAGGAAAAAAAATTACACACATTTATACAAATCGGGGTATCTCAGGTATACCAGGTATATGAGCTAGAATTTGGCTTAGATTTAAATTTTTGTACTTTATGTTTGTCTTTTATAATTTGAACCATTTTTATTTTTTAATATATAAAGAATATAGAGACATTCTTGGTGATTGTGTTTTCTACTTCCAATAACATTAAAGACATTTTTTGAGTTGTTGGTGCCCAGAATTTAATTGTGTTAGTTTTATTTATAGTCGGCCACTTCCCTTTTTCTAATATTTACTGTTAGCTGTAAGTCTATACTGAATGTCAGTGTAAGCCATTTACCTGTTTCCTTGTGAGGAAACCCTCAGCAAGTCGACATGCCCAGTCAGCTTGGACAGTCCTGTCCTTCCATACTGAGTCTGTGACTAGGGGCTGAGTGGCCTGGGGGCAGTGGGACTCCCAGAGGGTCCCTGGTTCTCCATTCCTCTTGAACAACAGTTTGTTGGCTTCCCAAATGTAAAGAAAACCAGAACTAAGATATCAGATGGTATTTATTTATTATTATTATTTTTAAGCGGCAGAGTCTCACTATGTTGCCCTCTGTAGAGTGCTGTGGCATCACAGCTCACAGCAACCTCCAACTCCTGGGCTTAGGCAATTCTCTTGCCTCAGGTTCCCTAGTAGCTGGGACTACAGGCACCGCCACAATGCCTGGCTATTTCTTTTTGTTGCAATTTGGCCAGGGCTGGGTTTGAAACCACCACCCTCAGTATATGGGGCTGGCACCCTTCCCACTGAGCCACAGGCACCACCCAATATCAGATGGTATTTAAAGTTTCAGAAAGAATGCTTCCATTTTCTTCTCACTCCTTCTTGCCAACCTGAGCCCTCCCATCCCTCAGAGCTCAGCCTAGCTGTCCTTTCTTTGAAAGGGATATTCTCAGGACCCTCCAAACTCATAGCTTCTTTCTTTTTCTGTAATATCTGTAGTTGGTACCATTGGTTGGGCCACAAATCATATATGCTTTGTGACAGCTTCTCTACTGTATCAAGTGGCCACTTAACTTCTACTTGTTGATGTGTCCTCAAGGCCATGTTGTACTCCTAACTGGTCTACAAGCTCCAGGCAGGCACGTGCCATGCCGAGGCTTCTCTGGTCCTCATAGCACTCAAGTTGTGAGCACAGGGGCGCCCCTTGCAGATGGCTCCCAATGAACAGAGAGCTGGGTGCATTTTCAGGTTTATCCCAAAGTAAGAAATCATGTCTTTGGTCACTTATGGCTGAGGGTGTGAAAGTAGAACCGTGGCAAGAATGATTTATTAATCATGAGTAATTTGTGAAGCTAGAGGATCCGGTTCATGCAGTGCAGCCTCACTGTTGTGGGCTCTTTGTCTGCCATCGGTCAGTAAGCACTGGCATGTGTGGATGTCTTCAGAGTTCTACAGAGCTGCTCTGTCCTCAAGTTCAGAATCATCTCTCTCTAAGTTATTATAACCAAGAATCCCCTCTGTAGCTTCTGTGACTCTCTGATCTTCAGAGGTTTTGCAGCTATTTTTAGTTAGCATTAAAGGCTTGCTACTACAAGGAGAGCCACGTATCTAAGGTACAGACAGTGAATAATCAGTTAATAGAGGATTTGCCACAGTCAAGGCTGCATGCCCAGAGTGGAGACACGAAGTTGGTGGAGACGTTCTCTCAGTCTTCATGGAGGATATAGTCAAGTCATAAGAAGCTAAGGGAACATTCAAAACACAGGGACTCATGTTCTGGCTCTTAAGGAAGAGCCTCATTGCCTGTGGTCTTCTGCTGGCAGCCCCTGAGGCTGACCTGTGGGACACCAGCTCCAGCTCTCTCTGATGACCACATCAGGCCTCAGCTGTCAGAATCCAAGGGCTCATCCCTCCAGGACCTGCAAGTCGCAGAAGCTTCAGGCTGTAATTTCTGGGCACAAAGAGCATAAACTCCAAAAGCCACACATCTCTCACACACAGAAGTATACAGAGGTTCATGGAAGCTCTCTTTATAATGACAAAAAATTGGAGGCAACCCATTATTCAACAGTAGAGAGGGGTAGTGGTCAGTTATAGTTCAACCATGTTAAGGAATATTTGGTAGCAATTCACAAAGAAGTGGAAAGTTTCTGTGTGTTCACAGGGAAAAGTTCATTCTCAAGAAAAAGATGTCGTAGAAGAATACCCATGATATAATCTCATTTGTGTCAAATTTAAAGTTGATAGTGTAGCTCTTTATGTCTATACATAAGCATGAAAATGCACAGATGATTCTTAAGAGTGGTTATGTCACAGAAGAGGGGGGAGGGTGTGAGGAGAGGTAGGAAGGATGATTTCTACTTTTTGCCCTCTTTTCTTTTTTTCCTCGAGTTTATTTGTCATAATGAACATATCTCCAAAACTATCTTTCTGAATGACAAAAGGAAGGGAAGGCAGGCAGGAGGTGGGTGTTGTCTGTGGTAGTGACAGGTAGTGCCCAGCTGGAAGGAGTTCTGTGTCTGTGGATTCCTGGGTGATGCATGACCTCTGACCTCAGACATGCTACATCCTTGTCCACAGATACATACAAAGCAAGTACATCTTTCAGTTCAATCCAGTCTTAGTCTTCAGAAGGAGAAGACAGCTCAAGATACATAGTGTCAATGTGCTGTGCTTCTGCTTCATTGCTTGTGTATTGAATGAATTTAATGAATTTATGCCCTTTTCTTAGAATTCACAGATCACCTGGGATGCAGCTTGAAACATTGGCAGGATTTCCTGGTTGACCAGGCCATTGTTCCCAGTGTGGGTGACTTCACTTGTCTTACAGAAACACCTTGGCTATCAAGTCTCTAAAGAGGTCCAGGGCTTTGAAATAAGTCATTGTCTGAGCTGGAATTGTTTTCAGATTGAGGGATGTTTTCTAGTGAACTTCAGTTGTTTTTGCCTCTCTAGGAAAATCTCTTTGATGCAGGAATCAGTAATACCTACTCTTACCAAAAGCTTGCGACAGCTTTCATGGGTTGAGGCAAATTTGTTTGAAGCCAACCCCAGATTTAAATAGATATGACTCAAATAGAAATAATTATGGTAGGTATCGAAAACTGTCTAGTAATTGCTCTTTCTCAAATTAAGCTGTGTCTAGGTTCCTCGTGTGTGGGCAGCCAAGTGCATGAGAGTGCGTTCCTCTCTGCCTGCTGTACCTTCTGCCACAAATCCCCCTGTGCAGGTGGAGTTCTAAACTGAGAATTCCAGCATGAATAGACCTGAAGACTTGAGCTCTTCTGGCCCTTAATCAATTCTAGGAAGGAAACAGTGTCTTTTACATCTCTAAATGAAAGAGCACTGCATTATATGTAGGCCTGGCATCCTAGAATCACTTGGAACCTTAGCTGTAGACCTTCCCTCTAGTGCAGGGCTCCCTGACCAACCTCCACATAGCTGAAGATATTCACAGAACTCTCTCCCTAGGTTTTTCCTTCATGCCAAGTCTCAGTTCTGGCATGGTTCCTACCAAGCCCTATTTTGTCCCACATCTCCTGACTTCTCCGTGTGATCAAGTACTAAGTGTGTGTGCCCGCGCCGAGAATTGCGTTCTTGGAGTGGGTTTTCTGGCTTGTGTGTGCCAGGGTCTCTAAACCAAGGTCTTAGAAGAAGCACGTAGCATGTGGTCTCCTGTGTGTTTTGACTAAGTGTATGTAGGCACATCACAGCTAGATGGCCTGTATGTGCTGAGGCGTGTGACATAGAAGGTAAACTGCTGTCCTTCTCTGCCAGGTCCCCAGGCCCGTGGGCTGAGGGGGCTTGGGGAAGACTTTGGGAAGAGAGAGATGTTGATACAGACTTGTAGGACTAGTGTGGTGTGACTCAGTGGGGAGGAAAGGTGTCTGTTTCAATAGGAGCAGCCCTTCAGGGCAGGGGAGGAAATGAGGAAATGAGCCATAGAAGATGCCAGAAGGACTTCCACCTGCTCACAGACTGAGGGGGTGTCAGTACAGAGGGGTGAGGGTAGTGCCACCTTTAGTTCTCCTTTTGTCTAAATGGGGAGTTACTCCTGCAGATTCAGCAAACATTTACTGAACACCCACCTTGTACCAGAGATTGGGGATAAAATAGAAGGAGAAGTGAGATGGGCTCAGCATTTAAGAGAGACGAGCACAGATTTCCTGACAACAGTGCAGAGTTGCAAATTCATGTCAGGGGCAGGAGTCCCTGGAGCACCCAGGGGAAAATAACCAGCCCCGCCAGGGCAGCCAGCAAAGCTTCACCAAAAAAGTGACACTTTGGTGTGGTCCTAAACAATAAGAGCGATTTGACTAGGTCAGTTTGACTAGGTTGGGTGAAGTGTTCTCAACCTTCCTAATGCTGCAGTGTATTTTCATCATTAAAAAGGGGTTGAGAACCACTGGACTAGGTAGTGATGGAGAGGAGAGACAGTTGGGATTGGGGTGGGACGCTGGGTAGGGAGAGCAGCAGGAGCAAAGACAAGGTGTGTCCCGGCCCTTCTGAAGGACTCAGCAGAGCAGATCTGCAGGTGGCCAGACTGGAAAAGCAAGATGAGAAAAGGTCTTGTTTGCCAGTCTATAGACTGTATCTTGTGGTAGGCTGAGACTCAGAAAAGCTTTGTGAACAAAGTCAGGTGACACATTTGGATTTATTTTCCAAGATGCTGACTTGGAAATGGAATGGAGTGAAGGAGATGAGTGACCCAGAGACCCTGGGGAAACTTTGATAATCCTGGTTTAAAATGATGAAAGTTTGGACTGGGACACCAGGGAGTGGGATTTTTTTTTTCTAGAAATGAAAGACTCAGATTAGATCTGAAAATCTTCAAAAGGTAGAAGAATCTCTTGCAAACGTGGTGCAAAAGAAAGATGGCATAGCAATGGTTTGATCAGATAAAAGTAGACTTGGAAGCAAAAAAAAAATAATTGAGATAAAGATACTTTTAAATGTAAAAAGGAATAATTCATTAAGAATTATTGGTAGTTGCCCCATAAAACACCTTGAAAATATAGAAAGACTATGATTGCATTAATGTACACAGCTATGATTTAATAAAAGAAAAAAAAAGAAAGAAAGAAAAGAAAATATAGAAAGAAAGTCGCATCTCAGGTAAAAGAGTCAGATGCCTGAGGGTGTAGCTTGATAGGCTGAAAGCGCCTTCTGTGAACCACCAGTGGATGTGAGCATTCTGAGAGGCAGAGCAGGGACAGAAGAAAGGGACCAACCTCAGTACTGGCTGACGTGCCTGTGTGATGTTCCCAAGAGGTTGGAAATACAGATCCATGACTCAGGGGAAAGGTCTAGGTTGGACGTGAAGATTTGACCATCACAGTGTATATAGAGGCCATTGGGGTGGGATAAAACCATGCGGGAAAATGCCATGGCAGCATAACCAAAGATGATGGCATGATGCCCAGCTTTCAGATGGTGCCTTTAAGTTTTAGTATTCAGAACTTGTGAACACATGGTTGATCTCATCAGCCACGTCTTTGTTACTCCTATAACCTCTCTTGTGGGGTTAGTTAGACTCATCTCTTCTGCATATAGTTTTTGGTTCCCTGCAGGGGTGCCTGTGTGAGTTTGTATTTTGGTTCACCTCACGCTGAGAGTCTGCAGCTCCTTTATCAACAACCTTAACCCAAGGACACCCTCCTGCACAGGCCTGAGAGCCCGTGAGCCATGGAAAGGGGAGAGTGAGTGACATGAAAAGCTACTCTGGAAAGATTTGAGAGAGGATACAGTTCTGCTCAAGACTTTGAAAGGAAAGAGTGACTTAGTTTGGCACAGACAACCGAGGAGAGAATAGCAGAGGGAAAGTGTGTTTCTGGTTCCAGGTCAGGACAACACTATGTGTGGCCGGGGGAATAGCAGAAACTCTGAGATTCATGATGGTGATGGAAGAGGACATACCCCATGGAGATCCCGTGGGTTACCAGCTGCTTAGATGGAAGGCCTTCGTGTCTGCAGTCAGGAGTTTGAATAGGAAGTTAAAAGTGGTCAGTTGGTTAAGACCCAAAGCAAGGCTAAAGGGCTCTTGTGGGCTCCACTGTTGTTTTTAGCCATAAGAAAAATAATTATTTAAATGTAGGCTGGTTTACCAAAGACTGGTGTAAGCAAATTTGCTGTTTTCAGGTGCTCTTAATAATCCATTGCCTGGTAGGCGATGCAGGTGTACCTTGAGCCTGCCCACACCTGCAAGGGAAGTGATCTGACCTTATTTTAAAATTCTGAGAGTGAAGCACTAGCACCTAGTTAGTTTCATCACCTCAGTGTAGGCTAAGTGGCCGGGCTCTGTACATGCTGCTTTTGAAAATGTATTCCCCTGTTTTTTATGCAACTCCCTGGGATATTTGGGAGGTGTGTGTGTGTGTGTGTGTGTGTGTGTGTGTTGGAGTGAAGAACAGTGTCACACCCTTTGTTTGAATTGAGAAATTTCTTCTCTCCTTTCAGTTACCACCACAGCTAGTACAGACGGCAAGTTTCAGCATTCATCACTGAGCAGGGGCATCTCTTAGCTACCTTGTGCCCCCTTTTCTGATGGGAAAGCTAATGCAGTGCATGGTGAAAGTTTAGGCTACTTAACTGTAGGAGGGTTCCAGCCATGGAAGGGAAGCTGGTACATCTGAAATCTACAGTCTGTTTCTCCTGAGCTCCAACCTTTGCTTCTCAGATACTTTCTCAACTAAACGGGGATAATCCGTAAGGCATTTGGCATCTTTGGTAAGAATGCCAGCCACTGTCAGAGCAAGGGAAAGACATGAGGGAAGCACCCAACAGATGGTCCCTTTGCCATCTTAGAATAGCTGCAAAAGGCCAGGCTTCCCTGTCGTTTTGTAATTCTAAAGTAAGGCATCTCAGACAGAGCTGAGTCTAAACCTTGGCTTGAAACTCTTGCTCTTGGAAACTGTTCCTAAGCAGAGTAGTTTGTGAATCATTTCAGGTTAACCTGACCTTGGAGGAGGCAGAGCCTGGTAGTGGTGGAACAGGTACAGATTAAATTTATCTGTTTCATGACTTATCTTACTCCAGGAGACCAGTCCCACAGCACCAACCAGAAGGCAATTCTTAGTCTACTCTAAATGAGTGTCAGTTTAAACCATTATGGAATGACTTGACCCTGTGCCCTAAAGAAAAAAGAAATCTCATAGCTAACAAAGTAAGAATAACATTTCCAAGTGTTTTTTGGTCTTCTGGGGTTTTTGTTTTTGCTGTTCTTTTAAACTGAGGTTTCCTGCCTTTTCTGATGAAGTCCTCTCCAGCTGCTCCCACACTGGCAGCAGCTTTGCAGCTCAGTGGCTTTGGCCAGGCATCTGGCCTTCGTGGTGACCCCAGCAGGGGTACTCTGGCCTCTTTAGTGGCTGGGGCTCTTGGCCTTGTGCTTCCCCACATGGGCTGTGACCAGTGTGGCCTGGGGTTTCCTTCTGTGCCACGGTGTAAGAGGATGCAGCTGTCAAACAAAAATAGCTCTTCAGATTGCTGGCAATGGCAGGCGTGGGGGAGGGGGCTTGGTGAAACACTGCCCCTTCCAGGGAAGGGTGACCCGCTGTTCGTCAAGCAGAGTGAGCAGCACTCTCTGCCCACACCTGCTGTATGAGAACACCAGGCAGTGCCACAGAGCACAGAATTGTAATGCCATCACTGGTTATTCATGTTTACCCACGTCACGGAGGATGTTCCTCCTTGTGTTGAGAGAAACAGAAGAGCTGTCCTTCTTTGCTTTCCACCTCTCCATACTACCGGCCCCCACGCTTTCTTTTCTGCCTTGAGCTCCTGTGACCCTTCTCGTGTGTCCCATGTACCAGCTTTCACCACGTCCAGCCTTTGTGTGTTGTGAGCCATAATCCTGCCCACGTAGGACTGGCCAGTCCCGGAAGGCAGATCCCTACAGATGGGTCAGCGTTTGCCTCAGTCTGGAAGCTGTTTCTAGGGTCTGATCGCAGGGGAAGGATGTGGTGTTTGGCTGGAGGGGTCGCACGTGTTGCTCAGAAAGGGCTTGTTCAGGGTGAAGATGAGTGGCCATCCACAGCTCACCCGCAGGTGATGCATCACTCCTGCCCAGGTAAGGGAGCCTGAGGACTCACAGGTTAGTCTCTGCACAAGAGGCCCAAGTAACGTCTGGAGCAGTGCTGGGTCCCCTCTCACCCCCCCTGCCAAGTAGAGCTGTGTGTGAGGGAGGCAGTCCCGTCCTGTGCACAGGAGCAGCTGGCTCGGTGGTCTGCCTATGGAGGTGCAACACACACACACACAGGCAGTGTCTACACGGCACTGTGTTGGCCGGTCACCCAGCAGATGGGACTGTTGTCAAGGGGCAGCCACTGCAGACAAACCTGTCAGCTGCCATATACTGGCATCTACTGTGCCCTGACACTGCATTTAGTGTTTCTCATGTACTGCATCTAATTTCCTTATTTAATAAATTCCTGCATTACAGGGGAATCCCACCATCTTTCTCTCTATTGGAGGAAGGAAAAAGACTGAGCACAAGTGCTGATTAAGAAAGTTGCAATTCTAAGAAAGTGGTGTGCTGCGTCAGATATCATTTAAATATAAAAGAAATGTGATACATAAAATGAGTTTCTAGTCATTGAAATGACCCTATGGAATGGGGCTGTTTAGATTGGGGTGCAGCACAACTTGTCTGTCAAGGCCCAAAAAGTATCTATTGCAGCCACTCTACCCTGCAGCATGGTATGAGGACTCTCAGACAATACTTAAGTGAAGAGATCAGCAGTGCCTCATAAACACAGGCCCCAGTTTACCCAGCCCGGACTTTACCCATAGGTGGCAGGAGCTGAGTCACTGGAAGGTGTCTTGGTGCTTCCAGTAGTGTGGGTCAGGTCTGACCCTGAGGCCATGCAGGCCTCAGGTTAATGAAAACCTGAAGATGCCCAAGCATCTCTGCCTTGTCTTCATCTGTTAGATAGAATTCTCTATCATCAGTCAGTCTGCTCACCACTGCTGGACCCATGTAGGGTGTATAGGAAGAGAACATGGGAGCATAAGCCTTATATGGCCACTTGCCCTGGCAGCTTGCACTGGACAGTGACTCTGAGGTCAACTGTGGGCACCTCAGTCAGCCTGGGAGCAGCCTGGCTTGGTGGGCGTATGTTTAAAATTCTAAAAATGCATCTCCCATCCCGTGCATGCATACTTTCCCTTGGCAACCCTGTATCACTGAGCAGGGACAGCACCTCTAGGATACTGACAGAAAGATGACTGCCATGGCACTTAGTAGTCAAAGATTTGAGGGCTTTGTTATAGGGTCTTCAGAATAGGAACCAGAGTCTGCTGACGGGGAGGCCAAGTAGGGGAGGGAAGGCTGTCTGGGGAGCCTGGTCATATTAGGGGAGGTCTGACTGAGAAGGAGCCCTAAGGAGAAGGCTATTCCAGAGAGAAAAGACCATAGGAACTCAGCAGGGGGAGAGGGAGGGTAGTACAGGATGTGTGAGGAGCCCACAGCAGGCCAGAGTCCCTGGAGTTAGGTGAGCTGGGGCAGTAACAGATAGAGGCATGGCGGTGACAGGTGTTGAAGGACTTTGAAGATGGACCTTCTTGATTTTGCAGACATAGAGGAGTGACAGCATTTTTGAATATTTTTTAATATCCATCACATATTTTTGAAATATTTATTACTGATTTCTCCTGGTGATCTCTAAGCAGCATCTTTCATTAAGGCAATTCTTGGATATAGTTGTTTAGCATTAATGTTCGTTAAGTCATGCCAAAGAATGACTTGGTTCAGAGCCACTGTGGAAACTGGCCCCATTTTCATGAGTCATGATGTGAACATCAGCGAGTCCTCCAGCTGAACCGAAAGCTCTCGGAGGGCTTTCAGTGGTAAGATGGAGCCCCCGTGAACGTCCCTGGCTGTCTTCCCATACCCACCCCGTTCTGGCTTGAGGAAATCCGATGTTCTGACTGTGCCCACTTTAGCCTTGCATTGCAGTATCTGGAACAAAAATAAGCATTCAAGTCCTCATCTGTTGATCTGACAAGTCAAATGTATGTCGTTTTTTGACTAACCTGAAAGAAGCCAACAGGTGTTGAGGGTTCTCATTTGCATCTTTGTCTCACAAAATCAAACCAAAGGCTAAATCTTGTCTCTCCACTCGAACCTTCCCACCTCCTCCCCACCCCCACTAGTACCGCAGAGTTCTTGGAAGTTGTTATTTGTAGCAAGGTTTCCTAAATTTAGCTCATGCAGGAAGAATCAGGGGCAAATGGGTGCTTTAAGAAAATGTATCTTCAGGCCGGGTGTGGTGGCTTAACGCCTGTAATGCTAGCACTCTGGGAAGCCGAGATGGGTATATTGCCTGAGCTCACAGGTTCGAGACCAGCCTGAGCAAGAGTGAGACCCCCCCTCTCCAAAAATAGCTGGGTGTTGTGGCAGACACCTGTACTCCCAGCTACTTGGGAGGCAGAGGCAAGAGAATCACTTGAGCCTAAGAGTTGGAGATTGCTATGAGCTCTGTTGCCATGGCATTCTACTGAGGGCAACAAAGTAAGACTCTTTCAAAAAAAAAAAAAAGAAAAAGAAAAACTATATCTTCAGTTTAGAAACCTGGACTTAAAACATGAATTATGCTTAACTGAAGGACTGCTTTTATCTTTTGTAATGAATTTCCACAGTAATTTCACTGAGATTTTTGCTGCAGTACAAACAATAAAGAAGAAAGGTAAAGGTAGTCTTATCTCCCAGACCTTATCTATTTTTATTTTTTTAATACTGGCTTTTAGTTCTTTGTAATTTTTCTGAGACAGAGTCTCACTTTGTTGCCTTCCATAGAGTGTTGTGAATGTCATAGCTCACAGCAACCTCAAACTCTTGGGCTCAAGTGATTATCTTGCCTCAGCTTCCCGAGTAGCTGAGACTGCAGGCACCCCCCAGAACACCCGGCTAGGTTTTAGAGACAGGGTCTCGCTCTTGCTCAAGCTGGTCTGGAACCCATGAGCTCAGGCAATCCACTGACCTCATCTTCCCAGAGTGCTAGGATTACAGGCATAAGCCACAGCATCTGGCCTGGCTTCTAGTTCTTTTTCCATAGGTCATACGTAAGTTTTTCTAGTTTGCCCTGGAATAGCATTCGAACCAGGCCATGAATATGGTGCTGCTTTTCAAACTATAATCTTTTTAGAGATACAATTCTGAATTCTACCTTTTACTTAAACATTACATAATTTCTACAAATGTTATGGGCTGTGAAAATTCTTAAATTGAGGAGGAATAATCAAAATGCATGTGCTGTACACAGGGTTTGGCTTTCACACACATAAACAAGGTGGAAAATCTCCATGTGCTCTCTCTGGAGTGGAGACCCGCTGCAGAAGGACCTTGATAAGGAAAGCCGAGACTCTGAGATCTGGAGCCTATATCCGAAAGCACCTCCAAGCCGACAATTGCTGTCTCTTGGGTCTGCCACCTTCAAGAGTGTGGCCAGAGAAATTTTTGCAAAGCTTCCTTGCCTTTAGGTTTATATAAAAGTGCAGAATTAGTCACTAATTTTATCATTCATAGAGACAAAAAGGAGGATGGTGTTTGCCAAGGGTTAGGCAGTGGAGGAATGGGGAGTTGTTTAATGAGCACAGAGTTTCAGTTTGGGAAGATGAGAAGGTTCTGGAGATAGCTGGTGGAGACAATTGCACAACCATGTGAATGAACTTAATGCCACTGACTTGTACACCTAAAAATAGTTAAGATGGTAAATTTTATGTTACATGTGTCTTACCACCATAAAAAAAGAAATTATAGAAAGTGCTTGTCTCCTTTGCTGTGTGTGTTTCTCATAACAGTATTATAACCTGTGATCAAGGGAGGGACAGTCCGAATTTAAGATTTCTTTTCAATTTTATTTTTCTTTTTCAGGATCAGCTTTTTTCGGGGGAGGGGGCAGGTGACGTGGTAAAATTAGCCCTTGGTTAGGTGACTGGCTTTTTTCGCTCCGTGTGAATGGAGAGTTGTGTGCTACAGAGGCCCGGTCGGCAGACTCCAGTGCCTCCTCCACGGGATTGCTGGTCAAAGTAAAGATAAAGATGCCATCTCTGCAGAATGGGCTCACCCATGCCGCATGGGTTAAGATGAGAAACCAGGGTTTCTCATCGTGACATTTTTATGAGCAGCTAAAACAACTTTTCCATTATGTGGATTTCCTGATCCTGGCCCCTTCTGAACTTTCTCTCCTCCTCAGGTTTTGGATAGCCTCCTACAGGGATCCAGTTAGAGTCCATAACTGGTTTGGGTTAGCTTTCCTGGGAGACAGAAAATGCATCTGAAAGGCCTGATCTTTCATTGAAAAGTGGGATGTCAACGAGGTTCTTGAGAGGACTCTTACTTACAGCATTTCAGAAAGAATAGTGAATGTTAGAAGTCATACTTGAAACAAGCGAGAGTCTGATCTCTTTCCAGTCTTGAAATCAGAATCTTGGCTCTGCCTTTCAGGGACCTGCCGATGTATCGTTTTAAGTGTAATCTTTGGTTTCAGACCCAAACACAGACAAAAACCTTACTTTTCGTGGTTACTATACTTGTTGAAACAGAAAACTGAAAAATATTAAGAATGTTTGAGAAGATGGACTGAGGCAGCTTGAACCCTTTGTTCAAGAAGAGCCTTTGGAACATTTCCTGAGCTTTCTTTGCCAAATGACATCTCTTGTTTCTTTTGAAACCTAAACACAAAAGCTGTACCAGAAAGTTCTCCTTGGCATATCCCTTCTAACTCTTTTGCTTCTTTCCTATGTTTTCCAAATTTGTACACAGTATCATTTATTAATTAACATGTTGCTTGGTATTATAAATGTTCAGTGTATATAGGTGGTGGTGTATATCTCCACCTAGATAAAGACATTTTCTTAATTCTTTTCCTTTTCCTCCCTCTGGTGCCAGCATCAT
>NW_003852544.1:2404403-2419736 GCF_000181295.1 Otolemur garnettii
TAGCCCCATAAAACTTTAATGTTAATTGACTTTTCCACCATTTTTTTTCCTGGAAAATCATAGAAAATGCTGAATTTTTATTTATTTAGTAAAAATTTTATTTCAAAGGAGAAAGATAACACTTTTTATTTTTTTCAAGTATTAGAAGTAAATAATCAACATTTCCCTAATCTTCCTAGGTGCATTTTTCATTATATTATGCATAAGTGTTTCTTAGCATTAGCAGAGTAAATCATTAAAATTTTGTTGTGAATTGTGTATGCTATCTAAGTAGCAGAAGTAGGGGTGATAAGGAATTCCTTCTGCATCTGCGTAAATCCATGGTATGAAGGAGTTCATGCAATAAGCAGGTACTAAGACTAATGAAGACCTTGCTGCTACTTTCATTACTTGCAAATTTTCCAGATTATTCTGGAATTTTCATAAGTATTTTTTTTAACCTCTAAGTTTGCTATTCTTTTTGTAATTTAGCCAGATATATCCTATCCCTTATCTCTGTCTCTGAGAAATTCAACACCAGAGAGTGGTGCTTTATTTAGATCCTATTAAACGAAACATCTGTTCCACATCACATTAAAACACTTGTGCAGAACTCGATTTGTTAATACTAGGATAATTTTAAGGTGGCCCAGCTTTCTTGTGGCACTGGGAGACTCATGCTGCTTTCTAAATTAGTAATTAACTGTCATGAATTGTACACATGTGCAGACTTCTGAGCCTTTTTCAGGTAGCGCGGGTTCTGTAGTCTGTGGCCTCCCTCCACAAGGGACACTTTCATGCTTTGTTAATGACTAAGCCAGGATGAATAGGTGTTCTTGGGCAGCCAGCAGCTGAGCCTTTTTGACAGTTTTAACTCCTTTCTTGACTGAATTTGCATACTTCTTATTGTAGATCACTGGTGGTGACTGATTCTTAGCTGCCTTTGGTTCTAGGAAACAGGAGGGAGGCATGGTGTGGCCTGAAGACCTGCTCTTGTTTTCCTGGTCCCCAGGATAAGGGGTGGGTGGCTTTGCAATATTTGTCTTCCCTTGCCCTATTCTCATAGAGTGATCTTTGTGTTAATTGTTCTCCTCATTCTGTCTCATCATTCAGCAGCCGTTTAGTCAGTGCCTACTATGTGCCACACGTCATTCCAGGGGAGTTTGTTTTTATTATTGCTGTTATCTGTCTTTGAGAGAGCGGGACCTCATCTCACCTTTTGTGTTTTCTCTGCCCTGCCTTAGCTGCAGGGGAGGTCCCCAAGGGAGCCACCCTGTTTCCCTTCACAAGTTTTAGAGATGGACGCTGGAGCTGCCACGCCCATTCACCCATCCCTATGTGAGGGTGGAGCCAGCGTGGCCAGGAGTTGCGGGTTCATCCTCTGCAGCTCACAGAGGGAGGGATAGATATCCTTCCCCATCTTCCCATGGCAGATTCTCCAGCCCATCTGACAAGGTGTCCCTTCCTCATGAGGCTGGCCTCTTTTCCTTTTGAGCATTGGGCACCACAAAGGGGAATGTGACCTCATCTGGGGCTGGGGACTGCCTAAAGGAAGCACAGTGCTTTCCAGTCACACTGCTGTTGGTATTTACGGTGAACGCTCTCAGTAAGCACAGAGATGTTTAACCAACCCTCTGTCCATTCTTTTCCTGTTCATCTTTTTTTCTTTCCTCTGAATGTAGGGACTGGTGTGATTTTAGGTTCCTCTAGAATAAGGTGGCTGTCAGTCAACATTCGTAGCAAGCAGGCATTTCATCCTTTCTCAGAGGGGATCCACTTCAGTGTCCTTGCTTGATTTAAGTTAAGCTGAGACTGAAGGTGGCCTGAGAAGGGAAGGTGGGAACTCCCTCTGGAGTTGCTGGTCTAAAAGGAGGGTGGAGGAAGTGTGTGGGAGGAAAGAATTTCACAAACTTCTGGTCTGATCCACTGCCAGCTCTCAATTAAAAGTAAATGAAAAGAAGCAAATGAGTCATTTCAGTGGCAGCCATAGGGAATGATCAGTACATGTATCTATAACAACAAAGTCACCCACCGGGTCCCCAGAGAGGGAAGGAGTGAGATTACTTTTTTTTTCTAATAGTAGCATCTCTCTTTCAGGCTTCTTGACCTTTAACTCACAGCTGGGATGCCTCTCTGTGTTTGGAGGTGTTCTAGGATTTCAGACAGCTGCTCAATATTCACAGCAGAGCCATAGCCTCCAGAGTCCAGGAGAAATGAGGACGGAAACAGAAGGGGGCAGCTGGGGATGATGAAGTGACATTTGAATGGAGAATCTGCTCTTGACTTTTCTCTTCCACCAGATAGTCTTTAAATCTAATCCTCGGGTCAAGGTCCATTTGATCTCGAGTGAAGTGTACCCATGTGGATATCAGCAGTGGTAAAATTCACCTCCTTCAGGACCCAAAGGAGCCTTTCTGAGCAGATGTAATGATTGAGTCACAGCTAGAAACAAAATACACACAAACTATGCAGGGGGAACGGTGTTTTTTTTCCTGACCCTTCATAACTGGGGGAGGCAGGGAAGGGAGAACTCGGGTCTTTGTGCAGACAGCAGCTCCCACTCTGAACCAGTTTCAGGAGCAAGGAATTTATTAAGAGTTAGTTGAATGCTGATGGTTTCCTCAGAAGAGGCGGAGAAGCAGGCTTTAGGCTGAGGTTCCAGGAAAGCTCCCCAGACCACATAACACAACTGGTCCAACAGACTGTGTTAGAACTGCCCACCTGCACCTGCCCCAGCAGAGCACACGTGCTCTGTGCCTCCCACCTCAGCACAGAGTTCACGCACTCGCCCACCTGTCTCTTCCCACAACAGATTGTGAGTCTGCACCCTAATTGCAAGGGAGATTCGGAAATGGATTGTATATGGCTCTTGTCTTGGAAAAGTGAGATTCACAGAGTGCAGAACTATCAAAATGTAGAGAAGGTGTGGACAGTTTGGGGCAGTCACAGATTTAGATGCTCATTACAAAACTGTGAGCAAATATAGCACAGAAATTTTTAATGCTGGGAGTTAATAAAAGTTTTAATAAAAAGTCAAAACTTTTAAAAAATAATCCTAGAAGACATGTTTTGTAATGTTGTCTTCTGAGGGACTTGTTTGTGTCCACATCACTGTTCTACCTATCTGTTCTTTTATTCCTGTAGGTTGGTTATTTTTCTAGTTTCTGATGTGTCTCCGTCCCCCAGTTATCCATAACTTGGTGGCAAGATTCTGTGAGATCAGACAATTAAGAGAAGAAGGTTTGAAAATGGTCTGTCTAGGCCGGGCAGGGTGGCTCATGCCTGTAATCCTAGCACTCTGAGAGGCTGAGGTAGCTGGATCACTTGAGCTCAGGAGTTTGATACCAGCCTAAGCAAAAGTGAGACCCTCGTCTCTACTAAAAATAGAAAAAAACTAGCCAGGCCTGGTGGTAGTGCCAGCTACTTAGGAGTCTAAGGCAAGAGGATTGCTGGAGCTCAGGAGTTTGACGTTCCTGTGAGCTATAATGCCAGGGTGCTCTAGCCTAGGGCAACAGAGTCAGACTCTGTCTCAAAAAAGAAAAAGAGAAAATGGTCTGTCTAATTCTTCATGAAGCCATATTCTCTTGCAAAGAGAATATCAGATTTTTATATTTTATATTTTTTCTTACCATTCAAGACCTTTTGAACTATTCTTTCAATCCCTCTGAAAGAGAACCAACCAGGTTTTTGATAAAATTCAAATTTAGCATAATGTCTGTAGCATAGATTTACATAAATTGTCTTTAGCACTTATTGAGAACTGTTAAATCATTTTTTCCAAATTGAGCTGTACTTTAGAAATACCACTTTTGTACACAAAATTTTAATGTTCTGAAAACCAAGTAAAATAAAGCAAATTGTTTCCAGGGCATAAGCACCAATCAAGTACATCAGTGAAACTGTAACTATCATGATACTAAAATTGGCAGAGAAAGCTATAACATGACATTATGGTTTTCAGTCATTATGTTATGGTTTTTACTACAGTGCTTCCTATTTGAACATTGAGGATCCTACATTAAATATATAATAAGTTTGAGGTACCTAAACAAGCATCTGAGATGATAATTGTAAAACTTGTTGGCACTTACTGAAAAGTACTCAGCCATTTCAATTTTTTTGATACAATCCTTTGAATTTTGCCCAAACCTACAAGCTATTTACAATCTAAATTGTGAGTATTTGTATGCATGGTCACGGAAAATAACCAGGAACCTTAATTAAAGAGTTTCCCCCGTTCCTTGGCAACAAAAGGCAAGTGAAAAAACTTCTCCTTTTTATTTTTTATTTTTTGACCCGAGTAAATAGTTCCTTTAAGTACTTTCCTCCACTGAGTGTCATCTTTTTAATTTATTTATTTGTTTTATCATTCTACAGGGAGTTAAATACTTGTGCATTCCGGCAGCAGATTCACCATCTCAAAACCTGTAAGTTGTTTTTTTTTTTTTTTTTCTGTATAATTTGGAGATAGTAAAAATGAGTACAGAATGGTAAAGTCAAGTAAAGCCAAGTAGTCGGAGCCCACCAACCCTTGATGTTATCCCAGGGAGGAAGATGTGAGCCTGCAGAGGTCAGCCCTGGCCAGCCTGGGCCCAATGCCACTGGGGTCACCTTGTGTCAATATTATGCAGCAGGACTAAAGGGATATACACAAGGAGGGCCTGATTTTTAAAGAGGATACCTTAAACCAAACCTTTGGCATTATTGTTATTTCTCTAGACGCAAATCCTTAAGGAAGCTGTTGGGTTTTGTCTAAAGCAGAACTGTCTTATGGAAATAGAATATGAGCCACAAATGCAAGTAATTTAAAATTTTCTAGATGTTGCATTTTCAAAAGCAAAAAGAAACAGGCGACATTAATTCTAATAATATATTTTACTTGACCCAATATATCTAAACTATTATCAATTCCATATGTACTCAATATAAAAAAAATTGAGGTATTTTACATCCTTTTTTTCCCCTACTAAGTTTCAGAAATCTGATTTGCTTTTTTACATTCACAGCACATCTCAGTTCATAGCAGCTGCATTTCAAGCACCTACTAGCCACATGAGGCTAGTGGCTGTGTAAGGGACAGCATACTTCCCAGGAAGTTGAGGGAATAGACCTTCCTGGTTAAGGAAAGTCCACTCCTTTGTTTCTTCTGAATAAATCTTTTGTGTCATTTTTGTTCTGTGTACACTGATAGAGATTCATAATTGCTTCCCTTTCCAGATAGCAGCAGTTCGAAGAGAGTGGGCTTTGGCAGGATGGGGATAGAACTCTGGAGACCCAGGATAGTCATGGTTTTAACATTCACATTTGGCTGTCCAGAGAGGACCCAGAAATAGCATGATGTGGAATAGAGTATAGTTTTCCCGAAGCACGGATTTGACCTGGCAAAGGCTGGAGCAGAAGTTAAAGTACTTATCCATGCCAGGCATCCCTCTGGGCCTGTTCTCTGACTCCCAGGCTGGCCACATGCTGTGCATTGGAGCGAGAAGACACAACAGCCCTCCTCGCATTCCATGTTACTGGATTTCATCAGAGAGTTGTAAGCTGTGGTGGTATTTGTGAATTGGGGAATCTGCAGGCTTGTGCAGACTCATGCTTTGTGCCCTCAAGCACTGGTGCATAGGAATCCTACCTACCACCTATCAGGAATACAGACCACATTCCCTAATGTTCTGCATTAAGTGTCCAGCCTCCCTGAAAATCATCAAACACTGGACCATCAGCCAACCTTGAGTTTTCACTGCTGCAGAGCAAAGAAATCACAGGTGTGTCAAATGGATTGATGTGGATGCTGCTGAGGTGGCAGGTCAAGAAAGAGCACAGGACGTGGGGTGGTTGAAGCCGCTGTGCTCCCTAGGGGCTGTGTTTCCAAAGGTGAAACTTAAAGATTGAGGGTGGTGGAGGGGAGATTTTACTAGGAAAATAAAGTAGTACCCTAGGCCTGGAAGGAGAAGCAGCATTAGAGAACTTCCTTGGTTACTAGTCGTGTCAAGAAACAGAAGTGGTTGGAAGGGCATGGTGTGTACGGAAGGAAGTGAGCCACTGCCTTTCTCTGAAGACCGCAGCAATCTTCTGCCCATGTTTTGGTGGCTATTTTTAGAATGGTTGCTTTGCTCTTATCTCAAGCCAGGATTCTAATGTGCTATTAAACCTGTCAATATCTAATTAGTGATTTGATTCCTAAAGAAGAATCAGATTGTAACCCATTCTGGGCTCGATGTCAGGGTAGACGGCCACCTGTCCTGGAGCTGTCCCCAGGACTCCTCAGCTTTGCCAGGAGCCATGTGCTGTCTTTGATATTAATAATTACGTAAGTATTAAGTGGTTCTGCGCTATAGACAAGTAAGTAGTAGACCTAGATGTTAGAAAGGCTCTAATTTAAAACAAGTTTTATCTACCTTGGGCAAATCATTTTAAACCATCTGTGCCTAAGTTCTCTTATCTGAAAAATGTCTGCCTTTAGCATTTTGGGAGGCAAGATCCTGTACGTGAAAGTGTTCTCTATGAACTCTAAGGCACTTTCAAAAACAGATCCATTTTTACTCTATTCAAAATGTATTAATGTATCTTGAGAGTTACAGAAAAAGTATTTGAAGTAACAAGTTTTGGCATTCAGGAACCTACTTTAGTTATTTGAGAGATTTGGGAGATATGCATATTTGGAAGGCTAAGGGAAGCAGGCATACAACAGTTTCTTTTTTTTTATTGAATGGTAACTATGTACATTAATGCACTTCTGGGGTACAGTGTGGTGTTTTCACATACAATTTGAAACATTTCATCAAGCTGGTTAACATAGCCTTCATGTCATTTACCTAGTTATTGTGCCAAAACATTCATATTCTACTCTTAGAAAGGTTCACTTGTACCCTTGTAAGGTAAACCACAGAAGTGATCCCTCCAATCTCCCTCTCTCCACCCATTCCCCCCTCCCCTCTCCCTCCTCCTCCCCTTATTCTTAGGCTGTTATTAGGTTATAGCTTTCATATAAAAGGTATAAATTAATTTCATAATAGCGGTGTGTACATTAGATACTTAATATGAAGGTACATAGGATCCGGTTACAAAGAAGTGTGCCATATACCTGTGTATTAGTCCTGTCAGGTGGGAACCCTCTACCCCTGCTCCCCTTCTTGAATTTAATTGAATCTTTCTTTCATGTGGTCATGAGTTGTTCATTGAATAGTTTCAAATTAGTATTGAGCACACGTGATGATCATTTTTCCATTTCAGTGATACTTAGGAGAGTATTCTCCAAATCCATCCAGGTTATTACAAAGGATACAAAAATCTCTATCTTTGGCTGAATAATATTACACAACAGGTTTTTTTCTGAGTTCCATCATCTCATGGGTCAATCCAGAATTTCTGTGAAAACCAGCATGAGTTTGAGGCTGGAGGACTAGCTCAAAATTTGTCATTAGTTATCTCCTAAACCAGATATGTTAAGAGGTCTTATTAAGTTTGTTATTTGCCTTTTTAACCTCTCCTTCTACTGACTGACAGCATGGGCTGGGGTCCCAGGACAGACGGGCTGGGGTGGTTTGCAGCAGCACCACCCTTTGGGCTGATGTGTGGAGAACACGCTCACGCACTGTTTCCAGTGAAGTCCTACAACAGTATGACTTCTGTTGAAGTTGGAAAAGGAGGTTAAGACCAAAGTTCATCAAAAGGTGGAAAAGTTGGGCCCTCTGCTATTATGCTCTTAGGCACTTGTATCATAATTTGGAGAGACTTTTATTTTTAAATCTATTAGCAGCGACCAGGCTTATGCCTAAGTAAGTCCATGACACTATAAATATTTCTTGTACTTAACTTACACATAGAGTTGACTTTGGAACTCTGAGTGCACTCAGTTTAGTAAGAGACAAGCTGCGAAACAGCTGGAGTTTCTTTTTACCTGTTGCAAGTGTTTCATGGGGGAAGCATAGCATGCTTTTTAGTGGTGAGCGTGCTTTCGTGGTATAATCAAATGATTCACCTTACGTTGGCAGGCAAAACACCCACCTCTCTTTGAGTAGCCTGTATTTGTTACTCACCAAAGGTCTGGTACCGACAAAGAACTTTTGCTTTCTGTATCATCTGCCAGAGGGGAGACAGATATTCTTAATGCTCTTGTTAACAGAAACAAGAGAAATCACACCCGTCACTTGAAAAATGTGCTCTTGGTCACCCAAACAATTAGAAATAGTAGCTCTTTAGCCATTTTTAATCCCTGGTACCTTAAGAGTTTCTGTATTCAATGACAAAATAAATTCTGGAAAACTGTATTGCTATTGTTTTAGGTACAGTTTTTAAAAATGAGTTTCAATTTTGAAGATCATTTAACACATTATATCTCAAGTGTTTCCCTGCAAATCCCTGCACCAACAAGAATTCTGGCTAATTATGCTTAGTAAGAAGTTTGTGACCTTTGAGATAGACTATTGTCAGTTGACATTCAGTCGCTACAAACTGCTCAGAAAGGTCAATTTTGTCTTGGCCTTAATCCTCTCAAATCTCCCCCTCTGATCTTCCAGGAACTTAAAATGCAGAAACCTGGTTTGAGATAACTTTAACACATTAGAATTTCAGCTCAGTTCCCCCAACCACCTAGCCTTGCTGGGTCAGGAAATGTAAAAGTTCAAGTTCTCAGAGTTGTAATAACCCCGCAGCCCCAGTGTGGTATGTTTTGCATGATTTTGTCTTAATTAGAGACATCATAGAGTTCGTATCAAATACACACACTGCATGTTCCTCAAGTGGCCAGCTGAGGATGGGTTAGTGAATTAAGGGGTTTAGAAATGTTTATTTGCTTTTGCTTTCTTTGTGGGCTTTGTTAGGCAAGTCATTTTAATCTCTCTTCTCTCATCTGCAAAGTGCTGTCTCACAGGATTTCTGAAGGATTAGGTGAGATGATAAAAGCGAAAGTGTTTTATGTGGGTACTAAACATTTCTGAAAGACTGTTTTCTGTCCACTCAATTAAAGAGTATTAATGTGTTTTGAGAGTGATGGTTAGAAGTATGTATTTACTTGTACTTACTCCTTCTTGCTTTATTATATGTTAAATTGGCATTTTTAGTTAGACATCATGAAGCAAGTAATTGTCTTTCTTCTTCTGTGAAGTCCAAGGGCGCTTGGCCTCTGCCAGGCTGTGGAGTTAGTCGTGTTGCATCATCAAGTAATGCTCCGTGACATTCAATGGTTTGAGAATCTACCAGGTCTCTAAATTTCTTGAGGTTTTTGTGGGAAGAAGACGCATTAGCAATACAGAGAGCTCATATTTAAAGCGCCAGTAAGACATCCTGCTTTATTCTACCTCCCTGGCTTTTTGCCTGTGTTTTCTTTAGTTTAGCTGATATCTTCTGTACTTCCAGCTCTCTTTTTCTCTCATGTACATTTTTCTTTACTTCCATTATAAAAGACTGGTTTTGCAGGATCAGAGCTAGATGGCTCCTTTGTCAACTGTGGGCCTGCTTTTCAAGGAGAAAATGAGAGTTATCTGAAAAATGAATATGCTGTTTTTCATAAGACTTCACTTTCTCAACCTATAAAACTGTCTTTTAGTCTTAATCTGTATCCTTCTAATTTTTTTTAGTGTAGTGTATTTTTTTATTTTCTTTGTGAAGTGATGTAGTGAATGATAGAGGGTTTTTTTTTTTTGTCTTTGTCTTTTGTTTTTTAAATGACTTATCTGGCAAAATGAAAAATATGATGTACATATCCCTCCAAGTTTATTTTTAACATTGACAGTGCATCAAACATCAGAGTTAGGAATCACTGGTACAAGCATGAGGCTGTGTACCGGGAGATCAGCCCCACCCCTGTCTGTGTGGTGAAAGGAAGATTCCTCCATGTGCTTCTGGGCTGGGTGGGGGCTTCACCATCAGAGTTCCAGCTGGAAGGTGTGCTGGGACAGGGTCTGGTGGGCCGGGACCAGTTCTGCACCAGGAAGAAGCAGCTGTCTAATCTTGGGTCACTCTCTAGAACCCAGGCCCAATAAAATACTCTACCTGTCTGCTTTTTATAAAAGCAAAATGGAACATTTTTTTCTAAGCAAAGGTGTTTGCCTTTCCTAGGTTATTTTACCCACACACATGCACATACATGTTCACGCCAACGGAGGGGAAGGAAGAGCTTCCTGCCTTCATGTGGCCTTTGCTGTCTGTAAAAGCCTGGTCTGGTCCCATTGGGTTTGGAATAAGAGCATCTGCCCTGTCTGCTCAACCAGACTGCTGGGCTCCCATTCCAGTAAGGGGAGTCCTGTTCAGAAGGACTCTGCTTGCTAGAATGGGGCATTACTGCCTCAGATCCCACCATGAGGATCATGCTTCCAAGTCTTATACTCTTGGAGTGAGAAGTGGTTATTTAGACCTCTAAAGCAAGCATCATGTGGTATGATTTACAAGGCCCTTCTCCCGTCCTTTCTTGTACTCTCTGAATGTCACTAGCTCTTGGCCTCTAATGCAGAGAGGGACAGGCCAAGGAGGGCCCTAGTTGATAAGGAGAAAGGGGACAGTGTCCGCACTGGTCTTTGCAAAATCCACTCAGAGGACGTCTCTCTATGGATGTGACCCAGGTTTCCTGCCAGGTGCCTGGCTGGACTGGGCATGGTCACCCTGAGGCACTATGTGGTGAGTTTGTAACACAAGTGTCCTCTGTGCTTCCCTCTGGATGCACTTAGCGTGTCTTTGTATGGAAGTACAGTCAGCTGCCTAAAACAAAGAGCCGGAATAGGGAACTTGTGTTCATTGAAACAGCTTGTGGCAGGATGGTGCTTCAGAATTGTGTTTCTGCCTCATATTGGAGTTGTGCAACAGAAGGACCAGGGTTGTGGGTTTTTCCCACTGTGGAAGAGGGAGTTTAACAACCAGAGCTCAAGCTTATGTCATCAGCTTCCCTGGAAATAACCCCCCATTACGTCCCATAGTAAACTGAGTTGATGCTGGCTTTTCCTGGAAAAGACACTTCTAGGAATGTCTGCCTGGCTTGGCTGCCTGCCTGATTGTGTATGTGTTAAGCTTCACAGCAAGGCTCGGAGCAGCACACTCCCCCACCCCACCTCACCTCCACCCCCAACTCCTCACACCCCCCATACCCCTCCCCCGCTCTGTCATCATTCACATTCCTGGGCTGCAGCCTCTAGTGGCTGTCACAGTGTCTGCCTGGGGTCTCCACACCACAGCACAGTGGAGGACAGGAGCTGTGCCCCAGAGGCTGCCTGAACTTGACTCTTGTTATAGGCAGAGCTAAAGGGGGACCTGCCCCACAACTTCCTTAGCTCCTTCCAGCTCCCCCTTCCCTCCTTTTTCAAGATGTGGCTGTTTCTCCAACCCAGATTCAACCCCATAGTATGTAAGAAGTCTGGTTCTGTCATGCATGTGGTTTGGGCCCTGCAGGTGAAAATACCAGACATAAGGAGTGGATCCCACTCCAAGGTTTCAGTGAAGGAATTCATTTGTACTCTTTGCAGGAGTTTGGTGAGCTCCATAGAACAACTGTGTCTCCAAGACTCTGAGTCTTGTCCTGGCTTGAGGGGCACTGCAAACCTGTAGTCACTATGTGGTCTTTGCAGTGTGTGCTGAGGCACTCTGTGGTTATTCATCAACTTGGGTGGTTATCATTCATTTCTAGATTTGCTTTTGCTTTTCTGGCTGCTACAGCAGCTCTCCTCAACCAAAAACAGACCCACAAAGAGCAGGTAAGAGCATGAGCTGCAGGCAGGGGACAGGCTCTCAGCCACCTTTGGGGGCCATGGTATGGATGGCTTGGTGGGCCAAGGAGGGTGATGTCCGGCTGCACCCCTGCAGCCAGTCTGTCAGCTGTCCCAGCCTGAGCAGCAGCCTGCAGTGGAAAGGGAGCCTAGGTTCCAGGTGGCCTGTCATGTTTCCAGGGGCTGTGGCCCAGCTGCTTACAGGCCTGGCCCGTACGCTGTGCACCATGATCTGCAAGGAGGCAGGCGCCCTGCATCAGCCACGAGGCAGGTCACAGACTGGCCACCTGGAGCTGCTTCTGGGACAGATGAGTTGCCTCAGGGGTTAAAAGTTGTTGAATCAGTTGCTGATAACAGGTAGGGCTCATTGATAGTAGAGAACACAAAACACAGCACTTGATATTCTAAGGGAGAGAGACGATTGGCAGCCACAGTGCAGCTCTGAGCAGGGCCTCATGACCAGCTCTCCACTTCCCTCTCTTCTGGAAGGAGAAGCTTTTCTGGCATTCCCTGCCCACAGCCTTTCTTTTACTTCTCCATGGCCAGAGCTGGAAGAAAACAGGCTTTGCCAAGGGTTTGAGCACTATGCTGCCCCCAAAAATATTGGGGCAACTGACTATGTTTTGCAATACTTAAGACCAGGACATTGCCACCAGTTACAGGGGAGGGGAGGGGCACTGGCACTGAGCCTGCCCTCCAGCCGGATAGTCAACTGAACCTCACCGGTCAGTCAGCTGACCCAGCCTTCCCAGCTCCTTGCCAGGCCCAAGCCTCTGCCCAGAATGTGCTCTCAATGCCCCATCACTCTGCACACAGCTGATCTGCCCAGCTGCCCTGGCTTTTCCTCTGAGGTCTCTTTCAGCACTGATACCTCAGATGTCAGGATTACAGGGAGAATACTTTTTTTTGCTGCTATATACCAAGGCAGTATTGGGGAGAAGAGTTGCAGTTCTCTGCAACATCTTATAAATTTACATCTGGGGGCATTTGTCCCTGGAAAAGTTAACAGAAGCAGATCTTGCAGTGCTGGGTGGGGACTTCAGGGGTGGATCTGGTCTAGAGCCCTTGGGTTGGTCTTGTGGTTCATGGCAGAACACAAGTGTGCATGTTTGTGTGTGCATGCATGCACATTCTCAGTTTCTCCTGCCTGCCTGTCCTGACTTCACTGATTACCTACGTTTGGCTGTTGAGTTTCTTGTGGACTCAATACTTGAGTGAGCTCATTATGCCATGCCTGAGTTTCCCATCCACGTACCCTGGCATTCTGCAGTTGGGAACTGCGTCCTACTCATCTCTGAACATCTTGCACTGATCAGAGTTCCTGCTAAGTCAATACTCAGTCAGTGTTTAAAGGGAAATTAATTTAGTCCATGGGCAACACTGGGTGTTTCTCTGCTTCACAAGCCATCAGAGGTAGAAGACATCAGAGAAGCACGTGCTGTCTCCTGAAGTGCCTGTACTTAGCCCATCCAGAGCACAGTCTACGTGGCGCCAGGCACACACACTGGTTGGGAACTTGCCAAGGTGCACTGGAGTCCTGCCCAGTCTTGTATGTTGTGGCCTCAATACAAGGCCATACAAGTGGGCTCTCCCTGAACAGTTATGGGCTGACCAGGTAGCCAGAGGAAGGGGTAGTCCAAACCCCAAAAAGCTAAGGGTAAAAAGAAGAAAGGACTATAGCATTCATCATCTTTAGGAAATTAGGAGTTTGCAAAGCACACTGGCATACATTATTGTTCATCCTGAGAGGTACCAGAAAATAAGTGATTTTCCGGAGGCCACATGACCAGGAAGTGGCAGAGAAGGATTGGAGCCAGAATTCCCATTTCTCTCTTGACGTGCAGGCACAACTATGCCAAAATCCAGGGAGACCAGTCTGGGAGAGTGCTTTTAGGGATTCCAGATCGTCAGAAGTAAACTAGCTTTTAAGCCTTGGGAAGCTCACACAACATGGGCTTCCTCCTTCCTCCCCTGGGTCATACTACTGAGTCACCTCCACCGCTGGAGTGAGGGTCCCTGTGTGGTGCTGAGCACCGAGGTGCTCAGATTGAGCAGAGCCTCTCCCAGCTCCACTCAGTGGTCACTGTGTATTTTAGGGATTCCTTACAGAGAAATCCCAAAAATTCCAGACAACTGACAACCTTCCTGAGACCTCAACTTTGTGAATGACGTATTCTAAGGCTGAGACAATGTGACCAGGCTTTGAAGGTGTGGAGCTCTGAGACCTTTCAAGAAACCTCAAGTGGATTTTTCTTTTCATCATATGTTGAGTAGAGAGATGTCACTTCTCTCTTTTTTTTCTTCCCCTAGGACAAGACATTTCAAGGAAAGTATTAAATTCATTCACGAGTGCCGACTCCGCGGTGAGGGCTGTCTTGTACACTGGTACGTCTGTCTCTCACTTAATAGTACTTCAGCACACTCTGGTCAGCTTGATTTCTCATCAAGTGTCTTTTTGTGGTGTGATTAATTTTTCATCTCCCAAAAGTTTTCTCTAAGCCCTGGATCTCAGACACACACTCCACCTCTCCCATCCTGTTAGTTTGGCATTGTACACTTTTGTTCTCTTAACTCTGCTTCATTTCACCCACTGCTAGGAGTTCTGTAGGGATGGTCAAGGTCACTGTCCTTGCTACTTCTAGCATTTCCTGAGAACAGCCTCCTGCAGAAGATACAGATGCTGCAGGCTCATCCCTGAAACCTCCGTGGCTTTTTTCAAAACACCGTTTCTTTCAGGAGAGTTTTGATTGTAGCTGTGAGTGTTTAGCATTGCATTACTGTGTCAACAAAATGACCAGTTCTCCCCCCACTCCTAGGCTGGGACATATATGTGTGTTCAGCTTACAACTTTGCTTTTTACAAAGACATAAATAGACTCTTAGAATTAAACAGTTCATTGACAGCTGTCCACCTGCATTCTGGCATACTTTGTGTGGATATATAATTTATGTGTATACACAGGTGTGCGCACACACACACACACACACACACACACAGTGTGAAAAGAAAGCTGCTACAACGCACCTAACCCAAGGATGGTGCTTTAGATGTAAAGCTCTTGGCAGTGCACCTGGCACATAGTAAATTCTCAGCAAATGTTGCCCATCATTTTTATTACTGCTAATAATCATGCTAATAGCATGGCTAATTTGTCTAGTGAACCAGTAGTGAACATTCTGGAGCCAGGGCTCTGCTATCTGTCAAAGTGTGGGTTGGACATGTCCCTGGTCTGTCTTGAATGAGGTGTGATATAAATTAACTGAAAGCATAACAATCTTTGATTTCTCCAAAGCGGTTGCTTTTGCAGTATAGGCCCTTTGACAGTGTGAACTGATAACTCTCAGGGCATATGGCTGCTATGTTGGTGCAGCCCTGCTGGGGCAGAAACGGCTCAGTACATGATGCCCAGAGAAGACACATATGAAAACTGTGGTGTGTTCTGAGGGCTAGGGACCCATGATGGGGACAGAGGGGACACCAGACAGTTTTGAGAAGGGTCTTCTGCAGTTACACAATTCTTGAAATCGAGTGTGTTTCTGACTTCACATTTTTTTTTTTTAGAGAGAGAATCTCATTTTGTTGCCCTCGGTAGAATGCATGGCATCACAGCTCACAGGAACCTCCAGCTCTTGGGCTTAGGCGATTCTCTTGCCTCAGTCTCCTA
>NW_003852544.1:2419756-2425471 GCF_000181295.1 Otolemur garnettii
CTGTGTGACGTTCAGGTTTGTTTCCACCCTCTCCCTCAGTCTCCTAAGTGGCTGAGAATACAGGCACCCGCCACAACACCCAGCTATTTTTTATTGCGGTTTGGCCGGGGTCAGGTTTAAACTTGCCACCCTTGGTAAATGGGACCGGGCCGGCCGGGCGCCCTACTCACTGAGCCACAGGTGCTGTCCCTGACTTCACTTTTTTAAAGTCAAGTGTAATAAATACAAATAGAAGGATTTTAACATTTATTTACATTTACCTTTACAGCCCTTTAGGGGGTTAATTGGAGGCAATTTAAGGGAAGTCTAAAGCTCCGCCCCTCACCTTCTCCAGGCCCTGGGGAATGTGAGTCTCCAGGGCTGCTGCAGCCCAACAGTATGTCTTGTAAAAGCTCCCTCAGTAATTCTGAAATGAAGCGCTCAGGAAGAGCAACTACTTAGAGTGGGAGTTTCATATTATTAATATATATATTTAAATATGAGTAGGCCTAATGTTCTAGGAATTCATAATTCATACACGTGTATATATCTGAATGAAGACAGGCTTTTCTAAAAGTGACAGATTGGCTGAACTTCCCCATCTTAAACCGTTGCTAGAACACCCTAAGCGTGACGAAGCACAACCTTTCTGTGACCACCTTAATTTGCATATATGTATTTAAAGTTGGTCCCTTTCTTCAGCCTGTTAGCGGTAACTAACTGTTACAGCCTGTAAAGCACCTTGACCCCACACTGTGGACACGTGGACGGTGCCTGCTGTGGCATTCTGCTTATTTATATCAAAAAAAGAGCAGGAAAGTAATATTTGGTAAGGGCTTCTGTATCTCAGGGGCTTAAAAACTTAGAGATCCAGCCCTCATATAACTAAGAAACCAGACTTCTAAAACAACACGAAGCATTCTAAACTAATACAGGTCATAAATGGATTTGTTCCATATATCATAGAAGCCTCACTTTCTCTTGGTATACTTCAGTTATCTGTCTGAGAAAATGGGAAATACCTGAGGAAGGGTTCAGGAGCAGTAGAGACTCATCAAACCAAGGCATCAGGAGCCATATCCTATAGAAGATCAATAATTGAGGCTAAACAGCTAAAGGATGCTGGAGATTCTAGTGTCATGAAGTGGAGGGAAGCTGGTATGCTTCTGAGGGGTCTCCTGGTGGTGTGCTTGCAGTGCTCAGCAAGAAGACTTTCTAAAACCATGTCCCTAGAATCCCCTGCTCCAAATGGATGGGGAGATGGATCCATGCCCCTGCACATGTGTTTCTCTTGGCCCTGCAGTCTGGCTGGGGTTTCCAGGAGTGTGACGCTGGTGATTGCCTATATCATGACCGTCACTGACTTCGGCTGGGAGGACGCCCTGCACACTGTACGTGCCGGCAGATCCTGTGCCAACCCTAACCTAGGCTTCCAGAGGCAGCTCCAGGAGTTTGAGAAGCATGAAGTCCACCAGGTAAGTCATCTTCAGAGGACTCTGAAATGTAGGCAGTTGCCCTTGAGACTGCGCCCTCAGTCTTTCCTCACACACCCAGAATCACGGAGGCTGGAGTTGAAAAGGCTCCCACGGTGCCCATCCATATCCCCTCAAAAGATTTCTCAGCTCTCTCGTGCACCTGCTCAGCCACAGGCTCTTACCCTTGGTCACATTCCTGGTGCCTAGTAGCCCATATTAGCTTCTGTTTCCCTCCCTTTGGGTGAAGGACCATTTTCTTTGGCTTATTTTCATGTCCTCAGGCCCAAACCCTGAAGGAGCAGTTATTTCTCGTGCTTGACACTGGAAGGCTGACCACAGAGCTGTGATTGCCCAATACCAATTTATTTCCCTGTTTGTGTGGAAAGCTCTCAATCATGAAGTAGTAGGTCAAAGTCTACATAAACACAGGTATCTGTCTGTGTGACATTCAGGTTTGTTTCCACCCTCTCCAGTATCGGCAGTGGCTGAAGGAAGAATATGGAGAGAGCCCTTTGCGGGATGCAGAAGAAGCCAAAAACATTTTGGGTAAATATAAAGAGCAAGGACGCATGGATCCCCAGCCTGGCGCGCGGCGGTGGAGCAACTTTCCAGCCCTGCCCCCTCTGGCCTACAATAACTATACAACGGAGACCTAACGCCGGGACCCGGTGCCTGCCTTCCCACAGCTTGTTTCTGGTGCATTCCGGCGCAGGGCGGTGTGATGCAGTGGTGCCTGACTGTCCCCTTCGCTGAGAATAGGAAAGGGAGGTGGCCAGGGCCAGGTGGAGCACTCTGGGGTCCTTCACAGTCCTGCCCTGCCCTGCCCAGGCCCCTCCACTCCACCCCATCCCACCCACCTCACCTCTGCTTGCTGCCCCTGGGATGGCTGCCACGCACTGCCGTGTGTACACATCTGTGTGTGCGTGTGACTATGTACACGTGTGTGCATATAAATGTGTGCAGTGTATGTGTGAACTCTTTCAGGAGGTCACAAAACTTGTGCTGCCAGGATTGGGTGGCCACCATTCCCTTTGTCCAAGACTCCACACGGAAGGCATTTGAATAGAGCAGCCTGTGCCTGGAAGTAGACAGTGAGGAGAACTCAGAGGGGAGCGGGGTCTCTCCCAGAACTTGGGGTGATATGTAGTGGGGGCAGCAGGGGTCAGACTCCTCCAGAGTGGGAGTGGTTCCAGGACCTCAGAAAGTGTGTAGCTTGAGGTATGCTCTGACTGTGACCTGGATCCAGTGTCAGCACACCAGGCCGCTAGCCCGTAGATTCCCTGCTACCTCAAGTTTAGGCCCCTTTTCAGCCCATGGTGCCCTGAGTTCTCCTTGGTGTCTGTCCTCTGGGACTGGTCACATCTGCTCTCTAGGGTGAGCACCACCCTGTCAAGGTTGGCCTTACCAGAGGGCCCCTCTTCTCTGCTCCCCGCCAGCTTCACTGCCTGCCCTCCTCTCGCTGTCCTCCCTTCACAGGGGCCCCTTTGCATGCTTCTGCAGGAATTGGGAAGGAAGAACATTTCTTAGGCACTGTCACCATTTGCATTTAAAAATGCCTGAGCATTTATTAAGCTTCTTGGTATATGCTTTGGGTTTGATAATTTGATCTCAGCTACCTCATTAAATGTTTTTTGGAATGATGTTGTTTGTTATTCCAGTGAACTCTGCCTCATAGTTGAAAATGTTTGGTTGTGATTATTTTTGAAGCCAAAGGGAAAGGTGTTGATACCATTGAGCTACTTAAAGTTTCCAACATGGATTTTAATGATGCTTTCTGGTGGGCAAATTCCACATTCAGGCTATGGGAGAGTCTGCAGGCTGCATTTGGAGCAGCAGGCATCCTGAGATGCTGTGCACAGCTCGGTGGTTCAGTCCTTTATACCATCTCAAATTTTTTAAGCACGCAGAGCCACACGAATGAAAAAATATATTCGACCTCTCCCCAAAAAGATGTGGCAACCCAGTTTCTTCAAATTCCACCACAAAAGAACCCCTGACTAAGAAGAACAGTTTTCTCGTGCATGTAGAGGGTATGTCAAAGGTGAGCTCCTTGGGGATGGGGAAAACCCAGTTGACTGGCCCTGTGCACATCTCCAGGGCCCAGACATACACTGAGCAAGGGGCCCGTGGCTGTCGAATCAGCCATCAACAGCTGAAACAATCTGCCTCTAAAGTATATCTTTCCCTAAACCAAGAAGAAATGTAAATATATTGAGAGAAAAAAATACTTAAGACTATTAACCTGAATGCTTAAGTGTGTGCACTTTTACAAACCTCTGAATGTATTCTTGTAAGTCTTGCAATGTTGTTTTAATATTTGCTGCCAGTAATGTTCTTTCTTCACAGCTGCTCCGGGAATTCTGAAATACTGGGCCTTTCTCAGAAGACTGTAATGTACCTGAAGTTTCTGAAATATTGCAAAGCCAGAGTGTAGGCTGGTGCTGCCAAAAAGAAAAGCAACCTAGAGTTTATTTTTAAGAAGTGATTTGTTAACTTGTTTGTCTTTCGTGTAAAACTCAGTATATATGTAATCATGTTGTGATACGTTGACGTCTAAGAATATTCTTTAGCAAGCGAAAACATACTTTTACCTTAACTCCACTGCTGTGGCAGTTTCTTTACCTTACTTTGATGCCTAAAAAATAAGTTCAAGAGCATTGTTGTGCTGTCTTCGTTACTGTTTAGTAATCCTGATTGTTTCTCATGAACAGTTACCCAAGGGGGAACCTGGCACCCCCTGGTTATACTATGTAAACGCTGCCCACATGTTCTTAAATTCTTCAGCTTGGGGAATATCTCTTGGTGTGTGTTTCAGCCATGGTGTGTGTTTTACATGGTGGAATTTACCAAAAGCTAGCCATTTTTGTTAATAAAGGGCAACTTAGCCAAGTTTGATGTCATGTATAGTACATTCTTCCTTAGCTGAGGTGTGAGAGCTGCATGCCTTTCTGCATATGAGGGATTACAGAGCGAGATTGAAGCCTGCTCCTGGTTTTATTTTAGAGGTCTTGTTTTATTTTCCTCCAGAAAGTTGTATAGCAGATGCTATGAAAGATGAATTAATGTCTTTATTAATTATTTCTTACGAAAGGAAAATTGATTATTAATGTGAGGGGAAAGAAATGCAGACATTGGCATTACATGGTGCCCGTGCAGAGTGGGGACAGAATATTGGGCGCCCCTGGAATTGTATTTAACAGAAAAGCGCGGCCCAGGCAAGCTGCAGGCATTTGCCGTACATACAGAGTACAGTTATTCTGATTCCCTATTCAGCTCTGAATTTGAAGGAACAAACTGACTTGAAGACCACTTTAAGTGAATTTTCTAAATTTTCCTTGTCAAAATCCAGTGGGAGAGTAAGGAACTTGAACTTTTCCTCTAAGAATAAATTTGACTTAAACTGAGGGCAAATGAACTCAGGAACTAACACACGAGGGTCTCTGAAGGCCTCCAACTCTTGGAGACAGTTCTCATAGACTCTGATGTCTGGAAGCTCCTGGCCTGGGCTCAGGGAGGGGTGAAGAGGACCCACTGTGCAGGCAGCAGCCCCAATGGGTGTCGGGAAACACTGTCAGTTTCAGACAACAAGAACACCTCAAGCATGAAAGTATTTATCCAGACTCCACACAGGTAACCCTGCCTGGGTACCTCTGAGAACCCCGGACTGCTGTAAGGATGTGGGGCTCACGCCGGGGGTAGCAGCCAGGCCGTGGCAGTCTCAGGAAGCCCTCCCTGGGGGAACCAGGGTGTGAGGCAGGGGCATCAGCAGAAAAGCAGGTTTCCAGCAGCAGCTCCAGTCTGGCAGGGTAACCCATCCTCAAGCCTGGATGTCACTTCTTACTGCAGCACTGTATCTGGGGCCAGCATTACTCATCTCGCTATTGTGTGATGCTCTGCAGGTCCCAGACTGTTACTCCTGGGCTTCATAAACCTGTGGAGAAGGCAGTATTGCAATGACTCACAGCTCAGAGAGGCCAAGAAATACACCTCCAATTGAGAAAGTTAGCACTACTGGAACCTGGACCTGCTGCATCTTTTGGTCCCAGATCAGTGAGGAGGGAGGAAGGGGGGCGCTGCTGGCTTTTTCTGAAGGAAGGAGCTCAGTAGACTCACTCCTATACCGCACACTCAGCGGTCTACAGAGTGGGCTTGCCAAGGGGCAAAAAATCTCCACTTGCCTGCCTCCCTTCCAGTCTCCCCCGTTGGTGCCAGAAATCTCCACTTGCCTGCCCCACTTCCTGTCTCTCTGGGGAGTTTGTTT
>NW_003852544.1:2425547-2430111 GCF_000181295.1 Otolemur garnettii
ACTTGTTGACTATGCTTAGATATTAGAAGCCAGAGGTCCCTTTTCCATCCATGACCAAACCAAGTAGGTGCTTGTGGGCCACACTGGAGGGGCGGGGGGAATCGGCAACCTCTGAGCCTGACAGAGACCTTGCTATGGAAGGGGAGGTGGGTGGTTTCCTCAGGCTGATTTTTCTTTAGTTTTCTTGGGACACAGAGCCATTCTAGCCTGGAACCCAGAAGCCCAGCATACAACCAGGGGAGATACACCCGGGCTGCCATGCTTACCTCATTCATTTGTTTATCCCTTCACTTGACAAATCTGTCTTCATCACATCAGGTGCTGTGGGAGCCAAGCCAGGACTCAGACACACTCCTGGTGCTCCGGCTATGGCCTGCCAGGGTTGGCAGTAAAGAAAATTGCCACTTATAGAGTAGCATGGTAAGGACTGTTAACAGCTACCCCTGTGTCATGAAGAGGGGAGAGGGAGAAACATTAACCCTGTCTTGGGGACTGGAGCATTTAGGGAATGTGTCCTAGAAAAAACAAAAAGCGGTATCTAACGTGAGACCTGCAGCATAAGTCATAGAATAGGCTGGGCGTGGTGGGATGACGGAGAAACCAGGCAGGGGCCAGCATGTGGGAAGGTTGTAGGCGCGAGAGATCTCAAACCTGGAGAAGTGCAGGCCAGCACTACGGAGCCTGGTGGCAATGGGGGTCATGCCTGCAGCAAGGCCTGGCCGGTTGGTAGTTCTTGGTTGCAGCTATTCCTGGTTTGCCAAGGACCTGATATACATGAGTTGGGTTGTGTCTCACTCCAGCCCTTGGAGCTAAGCAGACTCTGAGGCACCTGGCCAGGTTCCCAGAGGTCTGATGCCAGAGCTCGGAGCCTTGCAAGTCACACAGCTGCAATGGTGGGGACACAGTGGGGCTGGCAGCACAGTGCTAGGCAGCAGGCGTAGCTGTGATCACTGTGCAGGTATCGTGCAGGGTGGGGCTGCGTGCAGGAGGCGAGTCAGGAGGCAGCTGCTGCCAACACCCAGATGACAGAAGACAGTGAAGCAGGTCCAAGCAGGTGTTCTTGGTGACAGATTGAGCGTGGAGGAGTGAGGCCTGTTCGCTCAGGGATCTTGCTGCCCACTTGATGGCTGTTGTACATGTAGCAGCACCTTCCCACACTGTGTGGTGGTGTGTGTGCCTCTGTGATGCTAAGGTGGTGGGATTTAAGAAAGATATCACAGCAGGGGCTGGCTGGACCCCAGATCTGGGGACTCGTAGGGGACAGGTGCCTGTGTGTAACCCAGCACTGAGATTAAGTGCTCAGGTTTGCCCTGTACCCAGGACACACTCCCAGGGATCAGACTCATGAAAATTAACATAGAATTTAGATTTCCTATTTCCTAATTACTGTGAAGAATAAAATATTGACTTACTGAAGACTGATTTTATCCCTTGGCCAGACTTGTTCTCTTTCTCTCATGATCAAGACTTTGGGGACTGGGCATTGTGCAGGGAGCATGGATGGTCAGGACACAGGGGCTCTGTCCTGACCTTTCATATCCTTTGGCCAGAGCACTATTGACACACTGACAGGGCTCGTATCCCCACCCATACTCCTGATGGGGCAGGGCTGTTTGCTCCCTGAAGCCGCTTCAGGTGGGTCCTAGGCAGATCACCTCACTTTACAGACTGTTTGCCCAAGGTGATTCTTTCACTTAAATTGCATTTTTTAGAGCACCTTCCTTAAACTTGGGCATTTTCAGGTCTCCTCATTGTCATTTATGCTACTCCCTGGGTTCCTGCTAGTGGTGTTTTTTTTAGTTTACTTGGTGCCAGTTCTTTCTATAATAGTTTTGTCTCATCAGGGAACCCTATTCCAGCTTCTGGGACTGTCTCATGTGACTTGTGTGGGAGACAACTATGAATTCTGCTGGGTGGGGTGTGTGTGTGCACATACATGTGCCATGTGTGTTTTACTATTTTTAAATTTTATTTCAAAGAACCTCTTAGCCCCCAGGGGAGTCACATGCACAACAGCTGGGAGCAAGGCAAGCTCAGGTACCTGGACGCTCAGGTGGTTCAGAAGGCAGTTCCCTGGCAGTGCCCAGGAAAATGTCCAAGCCCACACTGCACAGCCAGAGTTGGTCACCAAGCATCCCTCTGCACACCAGCTTCTAGTCATAAAAATAGGGAACACACTAAGAGTCACGCCCCTGTGATCCCACATCAGATGGCTCCTCCCATCCTGAGTTATTAATAATTTTATTAAGAATGTGCTTTCAACATGCTCACATTTATATATGTACTTAGCAAGAAATCACCAGGACTGCAGAGGGCAGTTCCTCTTCCCTTTCCTTTTTATTGCCCAGAAACAGGGAGAAACAGAAAAAAAAGAACAAAAAACTGCCTCTGACTTGTCCATGGGAGGTTTCTTTTCTTTAGCTGTAGCAGCGTCTCCACCACTCAGACGCAGCTTGCTCTGAGACTGCAGTATCGCAATTAGTGTTCTGTTTTGCAGCTCAGGCTTAACCAGCCAAAGTACCATCTGCCTAAAGGTTGCAAGTGCTCGATCTGTGTGTCTCTTTCCATTAGGGGAAAGATTTGCCAGGGCCTGCTCAAACATCTGCAACTTTGGGTTTATTTTGGCTCCAGATCTCTAAGCAAACGGTTGAGTGTGAAGAGTTAGTAGTTTACAGTTAACTGGAGCTTCTAGTTCAGTTATTAGAGTTAGGTGTCAGACAAGAGCTATTTTAGCAGATGCCTGAAAGTACAGGCAGTTCAATATTCTAATTGCGTGTGGGGATAGCTGTTGATTTAGAGGTAGGGTTAGTAGAAGAAGTATTTTTTTTTGGGGGGGGGGTCTCCTGACTATGCCTGTCCCATGTGCAGAGGCCTGATTCGGAAAACTAGATGGTGAGGAGGAGGTGGGTTTGATCATACTGGGGTTGACAATTCCTTCGAGGAACAATGTCCGTGGGAAATGTGTTCAGAAAAGTGCTGACCCAGTACTTGCCATTGTCCCAACTTGGCCCAAGAACACATCAGCTTGTGGCAACCCCGCCACCCAGGTGCTCAGCCCCAACCACGCACATTAGTGGCAGGTGATGTTCGAGAACAGAACATGCCAGAGAGGGAACGCTGAGCCCTTCTCCCATCGGATCCTCGGATTGGAGAGCTCCACCCTCGGACTCAGGGCGCCCACCCCCAGAAGCAGCCTGCCTGGCACAAACAGGAACTGTCCTTTGCTGGTGAGCAGGTTTACTGCTTGACGACCAATTCTGGGTTTCCCCCAGACGTTGATGGGAGCCTTTTTGGAGAATAAAAATCATAAGGCCCCTCCACGTGCATCAGAGAAATGTCACCTTCTGCTTTACAAAGGGTGTGCCTTGCTCATGGCAACACAGGTCCTAGAGGCACGGGACTTCCTCAGAACCAGTAGTGGAAACAGGCCTGCCCCATGCAGGAGTCAGCGGTTGAGGTCATCCTCAGTTTTGTGTGAAGCTGCACAGATGTGATGGAGGGAAAGGTGGGAAGGTGTGAGAGGAAAGGAACCATTTCCCGACTGTTAGCAGCAGCCGTCTGCAGATTTAGCTGTGCCTGAGAGGGGCTGCAGGTATGGGCTGAAGTCGTTTCACGACCCGATAGTCACTGCCCCACAGCAGAGAGGACACCCCTAACTGTCATCCTCCACCTCCCGGGCATGAGGGGCAGGTTGGGAGTGGAGGTGGCACTCAGCAGATGAGAGACCTGAGGCTTCAGACCAGTGACCAGGAGGGCCTGGCCGAGGCCTGGAGGATCCTGGTTCTCTGGAATACCTTGGGGAAGTCCCAGAGGAGGCAGCCCACTCATGTGGGGAACTTCTCGCCTAGACTGCTGTGAAAGAAACTCCCTAGAAAGGGTGAGCAGGACAAGATGCCACCCTGCCTGGTGGCACAAGGAGGTGATCAGGGCCTGCCTTCCTGGGTGGCATGTTGTGCCTGAAGGTCCCTCCTGATCCTAGAAGACCTCCCATCTTGATGGCAGGAGATCCACCTAATGGCCAATCACTGCACATTACTTCCTGCCGAGAGCAGGCACTGAGACTTTTCCTTTTGAAATCACATCCTTGTGATGATCTTGTGGGGTAGGTTTTACTCTTATCCTCACTTTTCAGATGAAGAAACTAAGTTTTATTCTCACAGCCATGAAGTGGCCAAGTCAGGATTGAAATGCAAGCAGTCTGACTCCTCAGTTGGAGGCTAGCTTTGCCTAAGATTCTCTGGGCCTTTGAAATGCTAGTACTGCAGGGAGGTGGCAATCACCTAAAGCCCTTTCCTCAAGGTGGGTTACTAGATTACAGGCCCCATGATGTGTGGGGAGATAAGGATGGAAGATGGGCGTGGCACAGAGTGATTCATTTCTTTTTTTCCTTTTTCTTTTTTGCAAACAAAGCCTGCTGTGTGTCTGTGTGTGCCATGGCCACTGTACATACCTATGGCTGGCCCTTTCTGATCTAGCCTACAGTAACTGGCTGAGCACGGGGGTGTCCTGGGCCCACGATGCCCTTTGCAGGAATATGGAATTTCCTGGGTGTGCGGGGGGGTGG
>NW_003852544.1:2430138-2434781 GCF_000181295.1 Otolemur garnettii
GGGTGGAGTACTCAGCGTCTAGCACAATTGGCAGATAGCTTTCTGTTCTCGAGGCTCCATCCCTGTGATAGATGAGGAGCACTGGGTGTCCAGCAAGGTATTTGCTGGGGCTCAGAGAGCTGCGTGCTAGTATAAGAAGACATTGTTATTACATAAAACATCCACACTGGCCGTTCTTTTATCACCTGGTACCAGGGTCCTGGCAGGAAAAAGTTTAACTCAAATAACTCAGGATGAGTGGAGGAGAGCAGCCATGCACAGCAAAGTGAGCAGAGACCAGCAGAGCTCCCTCTGGCCCCTGCAGCCAAGAGGCAGTGCTGGGAGACAGTGGTGCCAGAGCCCACTGAGAATTGGACTGTGGAAGGGTGCCCAGCAGGCCTGGGCAAGGTGGTATCTATGAAGACTGGTGAGAAAGCTGCAGGGAGCAGGGCAGAAATGCCCTGTGCTGTGTCCCCCTGTCCTGTCTTCCAGGGGAGCCTGTGTGACATGGCCCCTCATGATCACCTTGCACATGGGACCTCTGACCCTCAGCTATGGGCAGGGCTGGGGCTTGGTGATAAGATGGAGGAAGTATCACCAGCTTCCAAGAAGCATCTGAGTGTCAATAAGCAGATACTAAAAGTGGGTCTGAGTGGGGAGTCTCCTACACATGTTACCCCAGAAATGTGTTATTTGCAGCTTTGCCTATGACTCACTGCTTTCATCTTTAGAAAGACTTCTAGAAGCATTTGTGCCCATGTACCCCCACTGGTCTATGCTTTCCCTGGTGGCCTTTCTAGGGAGATGACAACCTCTAAGGGAAGATCATCTGGGTTAGGTGGTGTCTCAGCATCTGCTATGGACTGTCCCCTCCTGAGAGGCCTCCTCAATGAAGATGGGGGAGGGCATTGTCTCGTTGCCCACGGCTCGTGGTAAGGGCAAAGCTGGCAATGTGCAAATTGCCAGGAGGGAAGAGAGTAACTAAGCAGCTGTTGGGGAGAGAAGGCCTCACTCCAAATATTCCCTGGCAGATGCAGAGCAGCAAAGCCCAACTCTGGGCAGAGAGGACCACAGGTGCTCAGTGGACAGTGCCCAGGGCAGGACGGTGGATTTTGAAAAAGGGTCATTGGTACTTCTCCTATTTGTATATCCCTTGCTTAGTGTGAAAGAAATTGGTGGCTTGGGAGTAAAGACACAGATCCTGCTAAGGACTTGGAAACTGCTGAGAACCTGTTGTGCAGGAACTGTAGGAGGCTAAATCCGGGTGCCTGCTGGGGCCAGAAGGGGAGGGCTGTTAGGAGGCGAAGCAGGAGCCACCCCAGACTGGGTGCCTTGGGGCACCTCTCCACAGAAGAGTCCACCCAATGGTGATGACTTATGGACCATTGCCGCCTTGTAGTAGTGCCTGGCCATTTTCTCCAGCAGCAGAAACAGAGTTAAGGATACTAGAGGCTCATCAAGGGGTCACACCCATGACTGAAGGGAGAGGAAACCATTGAGGCCAGGGACCGTCCAGTCACAGCTGGCATGGGGCTCCCTACTGGCAGTGCCCTTTGGAAGAGCCTGGAAGTACACATGGCTAGCCCTGAGCCCCACCTTACCCAGTTGTGGCTAAGGGGCCCCAGAGGGCAGCTGGCAGGTGAGGCAAGCCCTGAACCAGCCAGAGTCCAGGAGTACCCACCATGTTCTCTGGAGTGGACAGCCTGGATGCTCTCCAGGGAGTCTGGTCCTAAGGGACACCTTGCAGAGATGAGCATCCCACAACAGGACTGCCGGGGATATGTTGCATAACAGGGCTGTCCCATGGCCAGCATGTAACTGTGGAGGTATTATCTGGGAGCCCTGGTGGCTTGAAAGCCTCCCTGCCTTCTTCTCTCCTCCCTTCTTCTTCCTCTCTCTCCCCCCACCCCAGATTAGAGTGGGGTGCAGTGGGGAATTATTAAAGCAACTCCAGGGGAAGGGGATTCCATCTGTCCCTCCTCATAGTAACTGAAGCCTCAGGACTCTGCCGCAGAGCAAGAGATTTGGGGACCCATAGGCTATTGAGCATTAATAAAAACAAATTGTAATACACAACTGAAAGTTGATCTGGGTTTTTTATTATCACCCAGGGCCAGCAATCTTGAAACATTTGCTGATAAAATATTCCTCTCACCTCAAAATATTTATTTTGCATCTAAGATGATGCAATCACTATGTTTGCTATAGCGTTTTAACACTGTCTAAGTAAATTGTAAGTTAACATGTTTTTATCATGTATTCTTTCCTCAACCAAGTACTCTATATAAATCATACCCTGGAGAACTCCCAGTTAACAAGCCAAGCACCATTGACTCCCCAAAATGCAGGCTCAGCCACAGTCTTTCCCTCCCCCCCCCAGTAAATTTAGAACAATTTGCCATCTGAGCTCCATGGGAGCATCTGGGTCTGCAACCCTGTGGTATTCCATTACTGTACTTAAAGAAGAGATTTGAAAATTTGAGATAGCCTCTGAGATCGCAGTCACTGCCATTCTGGCATGCCACTTGGGATATTTACTGGTCTTCAAAATTTTTTGACTGCGGAAGTATTTGAAAGCCACAAGAATGGACCCCCCCCCAAACTTGAATATGCTACATTGGAGTGTGTTATGAGGTGGGACTTTCACGAATGTCTCCCAATCTCATCCTTTCACTCAGTGCTTCTCCTAACTATTTGTACGTCCCTTGCTCAATATGAAAGAAGCTTTTCAAAATGAAAATAAAGCAAAAGTGTTCCCTGGTCAGTGAATGAAGACGGATTGCTAAACCCGACATAAAGAGAAGTTCAGTCTTGACCAAATCATTGCCACCTTTGTAGAGGTTAGGGCTTGAAAACAGAAATCGTAATTATTCATTAATGGGATAGAATAACTTCTCTCGTTTTTCAAAATATTCATTATTGTAATTAACAGATCTCAGTGCATGACTTTCCCGTTTTTCTAGCATGATAATAAACATAAAATTCAGTAAAAGAAAACTTTTCTTGCATGCATTTCTTTTCTGGCCCTTATGACTTATTTCATTCCATGATCATTAATGATCATCACCTAGGGGGTGTCAGATCCACCAGATAAGCCTCTTGTCCACAAGCTCCTTCACAAAATCAATTACTTTTATGTGCTTTACTTTCCTCTTTCTCTATCGGCTCCCCTTTTCTTTGGAAATACTGGAGGCCCTGGAAGCCCGTCTGATTTGTGATTCTGCAGGTGTCCTGTCTCCCTATTCTAATTTGGTTTTATCAGATTTCCCTAACACCTGAGACTTGGCCAACTGGTTCCATTTCATTTTTTCTACAGAAACAGAAGTGAAAAAAAGATCATGAAAATTCTCTTAATTTTCACATGTTCCTTTCATTTCTTCCAGTCCTTTCTTCAAAGATAATCAAAGATTCCGCTGGTTGTTGTCAAGGATCCTGGACGAGAAAGCTGCTTTGGTTTTCCCTGTGCTGTCTTCTCCTGTGGGTGTCTTTTCCTCCAAGAGACTCAAATATAGGACAGTCTACCTTTCACAGGGGTAAATAGAGGCTGAAGCTCCCCCTTATCTCTGTCAAATAATTCCCTTTAGAATGTCCTTCAAGGGCGGCACCTCTGGCTCAGTGAGTAGGGCGCCAGCTCGATATACGGAGGGTGGAGGGTTCAAACCCAGCCCCTGCCAAACTACAACAAAAAAATAGCCAGGCATTATGGCAGGCACCTATAGTCCCAGCTACTCAGGATGCTAAGGCAAGAGAATCACCTAAGCCCAAGAGCTGGAGGTTGCTGTGAGCTGTGTGATACCACGGCACCCTACCAAGGGAAACAAAGTGAGATTCTGTCTCTTAAAAAAAAAAAAAAAATAGAATGTCTTTAAAATACCATCACCCCTGGCACCTTTCAGGGTCAGATTTATAATCTATGTAGATACAACTTAGTAAGAATACCTGTACAACAACAACAAAAATCACAGGACACTTCTTTTTGGTGATGTGCCTTAATTTAAATATTTGTGAATTTTTGAGGAGTCCCAGATATAATGTCCCCCGTGCTCTGCATCACCATGCATTTTCTTTAAAGTCAGGCTGCCTCTCACCCGCCCTCAGGAAGGACTTGGTCAAGGTCCTCATGGACTGTAGTCAAATCCTGGGTCCCCAGGGGGTGTCTCTTCCCTTCCTTCCCCTTCCTTCAGCTTATTGCCTGAGCTTCCCTATGACCTTGCTTCATTTGGGCAGCTACTGTGCCCCCGTGGGCCAGCAAGGACAGCTGTGGGACCCCCAGCCTGTCCCTCAGAATCTGAGGCCCGACGTCTGTGCTTCCACTCTCAGGACTCCTCTTCTGTGCCCACAGAAGTGCATGCCCTTAGAGCCATATGTGTGCTATCTGGTTTCCCCCGTGCTGGCTAAGAGCTGGCTGAGTGCCTGGGAACAAAATCCCCTCTTTGCAGAGTCCTCCCTAGGCAACACCTCGGACCCTCTTTGCCCTCTGCACAGTGAGCATGCTGGAAATTGTAGAAATCCAAGCACACTGTGGACCAGGCAGGACCCGGTTTAGTCTTCCTGGAGCTTCTGACCTTCTCCACATGGTAACATTGTTTGCTTCTGAACTATTTATTTATTTATTTATTTTTATTTTTTGAGACAGAGTCTTGCTTTGTTGACCTTGGTAGAGT
>NW_003852544.1:2435408-2466247 GCF_000181295.1 Otolemur garnettii
AAAAAAAGCTTAAATGTTCATTTTCTTTTTCTGTACTTGAATCAGTTAATCAAAATCATTGGTAGCCCCACTGTCTACCCACCAGTGTGTGAGACACACCCTCAGCTGATCCCGAGGGTGTGGCCTGTGCCTGGCTGCAAAAGGAAGGCCACTCCCCCCACACCCCTGTGTCCTCTGTGTACTGTGGCTGCAGCCCAACCAGAGCTGCCTTCCGACTTCACCTGCCTTCGGGTTGGGATTTTTAAACAGTTACCTGTTTCTTAGCCTATCATTGACCTTATTCTTGTCACCTTTCACTCAAATCCCTGCGGTTACAATCTGATAGCCTTGCCCTATTTCCTGAATTTTTTTCATTCACTGTCTTTCTGACAATTTACACTCATTTCTTGGAAGGGTGTGATGTTGATGGTTTGCCGTGAAACTCGCTCTGAACAAAGTTCACTGCATCAGTTGAAACGGTTGTTTTGAGCCACTTTTCTTTTAGAGATTCACAGCTTCTGCTATGTCATAATACATTTATGCAGGGGAATTGCTTTCCTCACAGGTATGCCCTCAGGACTTTGAACCTGAACTCCCAGTTGAGGCTCACAGTAGATGTGCACTGGCTGTGTCTGGGATCCCACTGAGGAGTTCTGGCACAAGCCATGCAGGTGACATCTCTGTTAGAAGAGGGCAGTGGGTGGCTACCGGTCTATCTGGGAGTGAACTTACTGGGAGAGTCAAATGCAAAACCAAGAAAGACAAAGGTGCTGAAAAGCAGCAAGAAGCCTCTCAGAATCTACTGGGAGAGTGGATGAGGTTAGTTGCCCAGAACTAGGAAAACAGGGAGAAGTCTAATGGGTGAGGACGACTGCCCAGATGCAGGTGCCCTGACAGAGGGTGCCGGGTGTGCTCCTGGGATCACTCCAAGGCAGACTGAAGCCACTGCTTCATCTGTAGTGGGGCAGGTCAAGGGTGGGATTGTGTGTTGTGAGAAATACAATTCTGGGCAGGGCGCAGTGGCTCATGCCTATGAATCCAAGCACTCTGGGAGGTCAAAGTTGGAGGATCACTTTGCCCAAGAGTTCAAGACCAGCCTGAGCAAGACTGAGACCTGGTCTCTACACAAAATAGAGCAACTAGCTGGACACCTGTAGTCCCAGTTACTCAGGAGGCTGAGGCAAGAGATCGCTTGAACCCAGGAGGTTGAACTTGCTGTGAGCTATGATTCCAGGGTGCTCTAGCCTGGGGCAACAGAGTGAAACTCTTGTCTGAAAAAAAAAAAGGGAAAAAGAAAGAAAGAAAAGAAAATTCTGAACTGGTAACAGCTACTCTAGTCTAATACGAAATCATCCAATGTAAGTCAATGTCCTTTAAAAGCCATACAGTCAATATTCTCTTGACCCACAGGTTAAGAACTGTTTTGCCCCCAAACTTCACTCCCCTCCAAAAAAAAATTTCTCAAGCCCATGTGGAGAAAAAAATGGACTTTTTTCAAAAGATAAGTCTGAGCAGAAAAGAAGGCAATAGGGCAATTAAAAAGCAGTGATGACGATCAACCTTCTTAAAAGGGATGATGAAGTGGAGTGGGGACTGTCACTCTGCCTTCCCCAGTGGATGAGCCTCATCACCTGCTGAATCAGCACCCACTACCTCTCAGTCTCTGTGAGTTTATTTCTTTGAGACAGACTCACTCTCTTGCACAGGCTGCAGTACAGAAGTTGACATTTGGAAATTATCCTCTCATGCATCACTTGGGTGGCAAAGATTTGACTTTGACCCAGACATATGTTTTTGACCTGATAATGATGCTTGACAGCTGTCCATATGTAGAAGGAAAACTCTTCAAACGGCTTCTGAAGCTTATATTTGTTTATTTATTTATTTACTTTCCAAAAGGAATCAGGCAAGATTTAAGGGTTAAAAAAAAAACAACTTTGGATCCTCTCCCGTGATGCCACCTTTTCTCATTTCCATATTTTAGGAGATCGTTGTTTTTACAGTGTGTCTGTTGTCTGGATCCCACTCAACAAGCTGTTACTGTAAGATCACAGTGTGTGTATTTCACAGAATACTGGTGGGGCCAACACTGCCGTCCTGTGCATCTTTTGGTGCATGTTGACCAGAAGAAACCAAAGAGAACATTCTATATGATGTTTTCCGGGAAACGTGTGAGACTTATCAACAAAAGGTTAAGTGCCCTTCCTAACCTTCCCTTCCAGTTTGCAAGTGGGGCCTAATCAGAATTATTTATTATTTCAGTGACTTTTGCCCACATTGTCACCAGGCACCATTGGGCTCAGGCCTCTCTGGCTGCCTTCCTGCCTAGGTCCTGTGTGACTTCTCCAGTCCTGGGTGTAACTTAAGATAGGGGCAGGATTTCTCAGAATTTTGATGTTCTATATAACATATCAGATGGAGAGGTGTTCAAAGAAGAAAATGTCTTTCTTTGTGTGGCCATTGGGGGAAATTAGAATTATTAAAATGATCTCTTCTCTTCGTTGTCCCCACGATTTCCAGCTAAAGGGAGGGAATGGATTTGCTACCATCACCTATCTTTATCAAAACTTTACCACATCGAGGTTTGGGGTTAATGCCTGCAACAGCCACAATTTCTAACCCGTTTCTTGCTTTCCTAGCTCCATCAAGGTGAAGAGTCTAGAAATGTCAAGAGTTGCCTCCCACAAAGCTGTGCATTCGGCCAAGTTAGTGTTTATGACATGAGCAGGAAAAGCCACTCCCAGGCAGCCCCAGACAGGTCATGAACCCCCTGAAAACCACTATGTCGCCAACATATTTTTTACAGTAAATTAACAGCCAATATTCTCCAGCAACACATACGCTGTCCCATTTATACTAAGACAGTCCTCAGAATTTTTTTGAATAGTGCAATGCAAACCAAAAGAGAGAAACCTTTTTTTCGTTGTCGTCGTTGCACGGTAGAGTTTTGAGCAGACAGTGGGGAATTCTGGGTGGTTTCAAGCCTTTTTCCTCTTTATACAACGTGTCACACTAGCATGTTTCATCAATGATGCAAATTATTTTATATCTGCCATCAGACCTGGGCTGCCTCCCTGGCTATGTTGAACATGGGTGCTCATGCATGCACATTATTTTCCATAGAAGGATACACACCAGAACTAATTAACCAACCCGTTGGGTTGCATCAGGTGCTAACAGACATTGCAGCTGTCTGACCAGCAAAAATATTGTGGGCTGCTGTAACGGTCATCTGGGTAGGTAGAATATGGGGAAACTGAGCCCTGTCTTTAGATCATTTCTCATAGTTGAAGGAAATCACTGGGATTCTTCTTAATTTCTTGTTTTGATTCTCTTACATTACATTGTTCTTAACTTTTTCTTTTTTAAAAAAATAAAACCAACTTTTTACATCCCATAAGCTTTACCCATCTAAAACGTATGGTTCCACAATTGTAGCAAATCTACTGAGCTGTACAGTTGTCTCATAATCCTGTTTAAAATGTTTTCATGTCCCCAGTAAGAGCCCCCTGTCCATTTATAGTTAATTCCTGTTGCCATCCCCAGCACTGACAACCACTAATCTTTTTGTCTCTATCAACCTGCCTATCGGGGACATTTGGCATACAGGGCCTCCTTCTGGATTGCAGTCTGTCCTGTCTGCCTCCTTCATCTAGCATAAAGTTTCTGAGATGCAGCCATGCTATAGCCTGCATCAGTGTTTCCTCTTTCTGGTTTGTTATTTATTGGAGTTAAGGACTGATCACTAGTGGGTTGGAACACTGGTTCTCCACTGGGGCCAGTCGTAGCCCCAGTGGACATTCAGCAGTGTCTGGAGACATTTTTGGTTGGTGCACCTGGGGTGGAAGATGTTCCTGGGGTCAAGTACATTGAGACCTGGGAAGCTGCTAAGCAACTTCCCACGCACAGGACAGCCTCACAGCAAAGAATCACCCGGCCCAAACGTCAGCAGTGCCAAGGTTGAGCATCTTGTGTTAAACTTGACTAAATTTTCACTTATCCTCAGGGCGACCTGTTGAAAACCAAGCGGTACAAGATGTAAACCTTCCCTTTGAATGCATTGGGCTCTCATTGCATTGGGGCTTTGTCTAAATTGTATGTATATTTAAAATATAAACATTTGTGTAGAATTGGAAAAATGTGAACACTTTTTTTACCATTCGAGTAAAGTCTGGGATCTCCTAAGATATCATTCATTAGTATGCACTGTCCACAAGAGAAAGATGAGGAGGAAAAAAAGTACAACTCTTGTCTCTTGGTTGAGATCTCAACCAACCTGGTTTTAGCAAAAGAAAAATAGCAAGTGGTGTTAGCTGGTGCAGGCTAAGATCCCAGGAAGCTGTAGGAAGAGTGGAGAGGCTAATCATAAAGGCACTACATAAAGTATATTCAGTGTGTTCAGCACTATCATTTTTGTGGTGTGAGGACCAATGTTCTGCATTCTGGTTATATTTTGCCAGTACAGCTCCGGAATTTTGAATCTACTGTTATTCTAAAATGTGAAGGAGTAAAGTTCACATGGGGGCAGAGGTTAAAAGAAAACAGATCTTTAAAAACAAAACTAAAGAAGTTCCTATCATCCAGTCTTTGGCACAGCCTTAAACCCCTCTGGGAGTAAGGAGAAATCAGCCTGAATTTAAATATTTTGTTTTATCTGAGACCAGAGACCCCCTGAAGGCTGGCTTTTTCCCTCTGGGGCGAAGATGCCAGGAAATGGAATTCTATCTCTCAGTTCTTGGGAGCTCTGTGTGATGGTGAATTAGAAACAAAGTATCCTGTTTGGAGCTTAATAAGGCAAGAGGAGATTGCTGTGCTGTGAGTGGTAAACTGTACTTGGCAGAAGGTACCTTGGGGAATTTGACAAATAAACAGTGGCGTTTCAGCTGCCCTGGGCGATTTCTCCTGCTCTGAACCCTCTCTTGCTCCAGTGGGCAGCTTCTCTCAGCCCTGCCTAGAGGGTGTGCTGGGGGTGGGGCATCTCCTGGCTGCTTTGCGGCTCCCGTGTCCCTCACCACCTCTCCTACACCAGTAGTAAACCACACCAGAGACATGTGGTAGAAGTAAACTGACAGCAAAACGCACACGCAATGCATAGACATCGTGTGTGCACACATGCACACATACCCAATGCATGCATGCACACAGACTGCGCACCTGTGCACATATACAAACACATATTGATACATAGTGCATGCATACACACACTGTGTGTGCACATACAGACACAATGCATGCATACATACATACAGGGTGTGCACAAATGCACCCACACACACATACGGAATGCATACATGCAGTGTGTGTATACACACATACAGACACACTATACATGCATACACATATACAATGTATGCACATACACAATACATTCACACATAAAATGTTTACACATACACACATACAAACACACATATACATACACATATTCTTCGGAATTATTGTAGGCACGTTGGTGCGTTATTTACTCATCACTGCCAGATCAAATTACTATGTCTGTGTTGCTTACACTCAGGTTCAATAATTTGCTCAGAGCCACACAGCTAGTAATAGAGCCTGGACTGAAACTATGTTTTCTCCCAATCTAAACCCCAAAGAGAGAAGCAGCACGAAAGAAACTATTGCCTTTATAAAGGCACAACTCCCCACAAGTGCTTCAGCCTGGTCATTCCCAGGCTGCTGAGCACCGTTCACCGGTGATTCAACAGGGGCAGTCCAAAGTCCTGCCTGTAAGAGGGTGACAAAGCTAATCCTCCCTCTGTCTGCCCTCTGAAAAAACTAGCATTTTTTTCTGAAAATAAAACTGATATGCTGATTGCTGAAATGGTATATATGTATATGAAATATAAAGAAGAAAGTAAAAATTATCTTGCCCCTTTCCCTAAAGATAAGCAATCTTAACATCTAGTGAACATGCCTCTTCCTGTCTCCCGGGGCTGGTTACCTGGATAGAGGGTGCAACTTTATATAAATGATGCCATCACGTAGGTAGTGTCATGCAGCAGGCTCTTGTCACTCAGTGGTGTATGTTGATGCTCCATGTCAACACATCTAGTTTGATATCAGTATAATGGCCACACTGACTCATAAGCAAGATCTATTTAGCCTCTGTTCTCTTTTATGGACACTGAGATCGGAGTCACTGATCTTTTTTCAGTGTCATCCATTCTTTTAGGAAATATTAACTGAATGCCTACTCTAGGCCATGCTGTCTTCTGGATCCCTGTGCTGGGGGCACCTATGTTCTAATGGGAGGAGAAAGAAAATGAAGTATGTGGTAATAAGGAGGTTAGGGCTGGTATGACGCCTGCACAAGTCTAAGTGATTTCCTCCTGCAGATAATTTCCCAGAAGTGCCATTGTAGGCCCTGCGCAGTGGCTCACACCTGTAATCCTAGCACTCTGGAAGGCTAAGGCAGGTGGATTGCCTGAGCTCAGGAATTTGAAACCAACCTGAGCAAGAGTGAGACTTCATCTCTAAAAAATAGCTGGGTGTTGTGGCAGGCACCTATAGCAGCTACATGAGAGGATAAGGCAGGAAGATTGCTTGAACCAATGAGGTTGAGGTTGCTATGAGCTAGGCTGATGCCACGGCACTCTAGCCTAGGGCAAGAGAGTGAGACTCTGTCTCAAAAATTAAAAAAAATGAAGTGCTATTGTAGGTCAAAGGGTCCGCACATTTAAATACCCTCCAAAATATAAGATCAGATTGCTCTTCATACAACACAGAAGAATAGCAGATCATGGCTTTCACTTAACTTAGGTAGGTAGATAGAGGACAGCTGTTTACTAGGTGATAGCTGATGATAAATGATAGATACTAGAAAAATGATGATAGATGATGATAGATGATAAATAACAGATATGATGGATAATGTGTGATGGAAAGATAGATGATAAAGATGACAGATGATAGATGGTACATAGACAGATAATAGATAAGAGAATGATAGACAATAGAGAGGTTGATAAATTGATGATGGAGAGATGATAGGTAAACAATCATAGATGATAGATTGATAGGTGATGAAGGTAGATCATAGATGATAGATAGATAGATAGACAAAAGATGATGTGAGTGAAGTCCCCACCACCACCAGTTTTTTCTATACTATTCTAGGAATAAGTATTTTGATTTTTGGCCTTAGGAGGTGGTATTGAGAGGGGGAGTCAGCACTTTGAGAATTATCTCTGTGTTCATCTCTCTCCAGAGTTGATTCGAGAGAGGATGAAGCTCAGAACCCCAGGAGGAGCAGTTGTTACTAGCAGTTGTTATACTTCCATCAAAAAATGTGTCTGTTTCTGCATGAGGGCGGCACTCCGTGCCCCTGGAAATGTTTGCTGCTGATGGAGCCCTAACAACTCTTGGTTCTTGGGAGCAGCAACCTCTCAGTTCAGTAGGAAGCAGTTACTCTCTAGAATTTTTCCCCAGGGCTGTGCCCCAGGACCTCCTTCTCTTTTCACACCCTCCTTCTTCAAACACATCCTCATTCTTTTTTTAAAACTTGATTCAAATTAATATGAGCGTACAATATTTAGGTTACATTGTTCTCCCTTCCATGGTAAAGTTCCATTTGTAGAAGAGCCCCTCACCCAGCAGCATGTTATACACCCTCACAATGTGCACGTTAGGTGAGATCCCACCTCCTGCCCTCCTCCTCTGCCAGCCGTCCTCCCCCTCCCTCCTCCCACTTCCCTCTACCCCCTAACTGGATTATAATAGTGTTTTATTGTTCTTAGGAACATGTAATTGTTTATATATTGATGTCATATTAGTATGGCATACATTGGATTTTTATTTTTCCATTCTTGTGATACTTTACTAAGAAGAATGTATTTCAACTCCATCCAGGTAAATGTAAACAATGTAAAGTCTCTATCTGTTTTATGGCTGAATAATATTCCATAGTACACCTATACTGCAGTTTATTGATCCATTCATGTGTTGATGGGCACTTAGGTTGCTTCCACAACTTGGCAATTATGAATTGAGCCGCAATAAACATTCAAGTGCAAATGTCTTTGTGGCAAAATGATTTTTGTTCTTCTGGGTAGATACTTAGCAATGGGATTGAAGGGTCAAATGGAAGGTCTACTTTTAGATCTTTGAGGATAGTCCATACTTCTCTCCAAAAGGGCTGTATTAGTTTGCAATTCCATCAGCAGTGTAGAAGTGTTCCCTTCTCTCCACATCCATGCCAGCCTCTGGTGTTTGGGGACTTGGTGATGTGGTCTGATCTTGCTGGGGTTAGGTGATATCTTAGAGTGATTTTGATTTGCGTTTCTCTGATGGTTAAAGATGATCAGCATTTTTTCAAGTGTTCATTGGCCACGTGTCTGTCATCCTCAAAGAAGTTTCTGTTCAAATTTCTTGCCCACTTATAGAGAGGGTTGTTTGCACTTTTCTTATTGCTCAGTTTGAGTTCTCTATAGATTCTAGTTATCAGGCCTTTGTCAGATTCATAATATGCAAAAATCTTCTCCCCTTCTGAGGGCTGTCTGTTTGCTCTGGTTGTGGTACTCTTAACTGTAAGCACATCCTCATTCTTAGGTCTTCTTCGGAGACATTTTAATTTGTAAAAAAGAGGGCTTTCAATTACTATTATTTAAAAAGGGGACTCTAGCACTTAGGGCATGTTTATCCCCAAGGGCACATTTATCCCAACTTTAGAGACACACTGCCATCTGAGTGCCACTGGGGAAAGGAGACATCTACCCTAAATGGTGAAGCAGCACCCAGCCCAGAACCTGGCCTCTTTGTGGTGCTTATGACCATCTTTTCTACCAACAAGCACAATGCAGTTTTTAAAATCTTTTAAGTTCACAAACAAAAGCGTATGTATTTATAGTGTACAACATGATAATCTGAAATATGCATACATTATGGAATAAGTTCAAGAGATCTATTGTACGACATAGTGACTACAGTTAGTAACAATGTATTATACACTTGAAAATTGCTACGAGAGAAGGTTTTAAGTAGTCTCAGCTTCAAAAAATAGTAAGTATGTGAGGCAATGCATGTGCTGAGTAGCTTGGTTAGCCACTGCACAATGTACAAAGCATCTTAACCCTCATCTCATTGTCCTTAGGAAGAAGAGGCACGTTTCATGACTCCTGAAAGGTGAGAAGATCATCCCGTTTCCACTCCATCACAGACAGCAGGATAGCCACTTAAAAAGACGGCACCGCCCACCTCCTCCCCTTTGCTGAGGGTTTTCAAATCTCACATCCTTCAATGTCAAGCCAAGCTGCTATTTCCATCCTCAGCCTGTTGGAAAACTTTCTCAGGGTCATTTAGTAGACACAGCAGAGCCAAGATGTGAACGACTCCCTGGACCTGAAGCTGCCTTGTGGTCCTGCCCAGCAGAACCCAGGTCGCCTGTGTGCTCCTTACATTGGTGCGGGGCCACAATAGCCCCTGGAGCAGCTGGTGAAAAGAAGTTCTGGATTTGGGGGCCTGGGATGTAAAGAGAAGGGGCGAGGAGGGGGTTATGAGCCCCCTGTGGTCTCAAGCTTTATTAGACTTCTGAAAAAGAAGTACTAAATATACAAAGCACCCTATCACAAACAACCAGGTTTCCACTATAGCAACTGATAATTTAGTATTTAGTCATGTTTATTTTTTTCTATAACAATAACCATAGATAACTACAAATACAATTTGTATACATTTCAAATACAGTAGGATCTCCACATGTGACCACCTCCCTACACTGGCCACCTCCTCAGGTTGACCTAATTTTCATAGACCGCAAATATGGATCAGTACAGCAGGACTAGTTCCTTATATTGACCACCTCTGTACATTGACCAGTTTGTTACAATCCCTTAGGTGGTCACCTCATAGACGATCTCCTGTATACTGTCTATAACGTTTTAAAAACAAGCATAAGTTACTATATATAGTTCACAGATGTTCATATAAAGGTTAGAAAATAGGTGATTAGGGGATTGGTGAATAGAGATTATGGTCACATAAATCACACTAATGGTGGCCTCTCTGGGAAGGGGCAAGGCAGGGCCCAGGGGCAGAGGCGAGGGTGGACCAGGGCAGCACTGTCACTGGCTCCCTATGAAGCTGAGCTTATTAGTACAGAGTACATGGCACTGCCCTGTCCCCAAGATCCTTGTGAGATTCCCTCACAAACCACAAGTTCTATGGACAACTTGTCTGGAAGGGTCATCTAGCGTTAGGCATACCTTTCTGGTCCTTGGAATGGGCTGTGTGGCCCAGGGCCATGGGATATGGTGTGGGACATTTCAGCAGCACCAAAGCCAAGACTTGTGTATCAGCTGCGGCCTCCTTCCCAGAACGTTTAGCTGTTCCTTCAGAGCGCCATGCGCACGTGGGCTACCTTGCTTCTGCATAGCTGGCTTCTTGGCCTACCTGCTTGCCTCTGTCTCTTGTGGGAAGCTGTAAGGCTCCCCATCTGCTAGGAAGGAGCCCCTCATTCCTGTACCCTCCCTGCATACCCTAGAAACATTCCTTGCTGCACCCGCAGAACTTCATCCTGACGGGAGTGATCAAAGCCTTCTAGCGTCCCACACATGACACTGTATGTGCACAGAGTGTGCGTGTGCATGTGTGTATGCGTGTGTGTATGTGTGTGTGCTCCATGGAGTCAAGGATGGTGTCTTTTTCATCTCAGCACCCCCAGTTTCCATCAAGGTGCCTGGTATAGTGTTATTGAATGAGTCATTCACTCAAGGAACGTGGGGTTTGTGTGACTCTAAGCCTGGGTACTCCAAACTTCTAGATCCTGCGTGTCCACTGGGGGTGGGGAAGTATTCAGATGGGGTATCATAAGCTAATACCCCCAGGCACATTCCATGTGAAGTCCAGTGTTGCCGACAGAGAACAGAAATCCACACTTCAAATAGTCATTTTGAGAATTTCACTCGGAGGGGCTGATTTCATGGCAGATCTGACTGGCACTGCAGGTGCTCTGTCTGGAAAGGTGGCTGGCAGAGCCTACCCTCAGCAGGGAGGGCCTGCCTGCCTCGCTGTTCTCCAGTGTACTTGTTCTTTGTTGGTATCATCTCTCATTCAGTTTCTTTTTGGGGTCATCTGCTCAAAATCAGAACCTGCAAATGCACTGAAGGGGCCACCTCAGTGGGCCGTGGCACTTGCCGGGGAAGATTCCTGCTAGCCTTCTGCCTTGGGAGACCCAGCTCCCCTCGGGGTCCTCCCTACAGAGCACCTGGAAGCCGCATAAATGGCCTATGTAGGGCACTCTCTTTGCTGAGGATTACTTCAGCTCATTTTTACTATTTTGGACTAAAACAAGTAGAAACAGAAGCTCTGATATATTCTTTTGGTGACCCTCATGCTCTGCCCACCCAGATGTAAGCTCTGAGGGGCTGGGAGCAGCCTCTCCCTGCTGAACCCCTACAGTTGTACTTGGCACAAGTGGGCACTCAGCACACGATATTTGGATTGATGTCACCTTTTCGGGAACCCAAGATTGTTGCAGTGGCAGGGAATAAATGCCCCTGTGGAGTCATGGCGTCATGGTCAGTGCCGGTCTCAGATGTCTTCTCCAAGCTGGAGCTTCCTATAGGATGGAAGGGCCTTGCACAAGCTCCCCAGGCTCCCCGACACTCTGTGCCTGTGGAGTGTGAGCAACGTCCCTGTAGAGTAACAGAAGGGATGATGGAGTGACCAGGAACCATCAGGGGCCCTTAGATGTGCAAAGAGGTCACTAAAGAAAAGTGGTTGATTATAGCTTCCCAGAAGGGGGTTAACAATGAAGGTATAGAAATAGTGGGAGAAATAGCAGTTACAGTAGCAGCAGCAGCAGCAGTAGCAGCCACCCCTCACTGAGTGCCCCCTGTGTGGCAAACACTATACTAGGCATTATCCCATTTAACCCTAAAGCCAGCCTGTTGGAAACCTGGGAATGGCTGCAGTTCCGGACATGCACCAGAGCTCCTGCACTGCCATAGAAGCCCTCGCAGCAGCGCCCTGCCAGCTCTGGCCACACACCCAGCCAGCTTGAAGCCAGCATCCTCCTTTCACTTCCTCAAAGGCGCCATGCTCTCTCCCCTTTGCACTTTCCACCCCAACCCCACCAGCCTCTCTCCCTTTTCCCCTCTGGCCTGACCTTAAGTCATTCCACCTTAGGCATGGTGGTTAACCCTTCATTTCTCCCATGTGTGCAGCAGGGCAGAAGGATGTGCCGTAGAAAGGATGGGACCTACCGAAGGGCACCAGAGCCGACATGAGGGGGCTCCTGATGGCAGGAGCTGAAATAAGCCAAGGAAAAAATAAATAATGTAGCACTAGATCCTAACTCCTAGAATAAAAGCGACAGCCATGCATCCGCATTGACATAAAAATTGCAAACCCATAAGTGGAATTCCTCTGCCTTGCGCACCCCTCACTGTGGCATCTCTGCGGGTCCAGCATGGAACACGGCACAGAGCAGGTGCTCAGCAAAGAGTTGCTGCGTGCAGGGGTCCTGTCCTTGGTGAGGGCCGAGGGTGGGAAAGCTAGCTGATGCCTCAGGCAAGTGCTGCTAGGATCAGGCAGGGCAGGAGTGGGGACTCAGCAGCTCTGTCTTGGAATCCTGCTTCTTTTTCACTAGTATCTCCCAAAGGTAAGGCTAAACTTGATGGGCTTCCTCATTCTCATGTCCCAAAGTAAGTCAGGCACCAGGAATAATATTTAACAGCTTTGTGAGAGCCTGACATCCTCCTTGTAAAGCATAAAGGACTAGCCTTTACATCTGGTGACACCACTTTTCATGAATCTTTGTGACTCCAGTGAACTGCCCCATCTTAACAAAGCAGTAATGGCAAGGGGAGAGCTTGTTCTGACCACCTTCTATCATTCAGATTGCATTTTTGAGACATTCAATTAATGTTTTGCCGACTGTAATAATAACCGAATGCATTTGCCAGGCGCTTTACTTCAGAAGAGTTGAGTAGCGCTATTTAGGGGCTGCTCTGATGCTTCTCACTCCACCCATAGTCCTACCCCGAAAGCACAGGAGAGGTTCCCGCCTGGGTGCATGTGTTTGATTATAAACCTGGCATGTGTGTGCCACTGCATTCCCCAGAGTCCCTGTCAGTATCCCACATCACACACCAATCGAGCTTGATGATGAAGCGTCTCTGGGCTGCCCTATGGCACGTCCCTGTCTCCTGGCTGATGCATTCAGCTCTTGGGAGCGCCTGTGCTCTCCTGGCTCCTGTTTTCCTGGAAACTATTTTTAGAAATAAGACGAGGTTGGATTCCTGGTTTTCAGCTCCCCAGGCTGGTAGAAGCTGGAATTGCTTCAAAGGCACCAATTCCTTCTTTGGCCACTGACCGGAGATCTTTCTGCCAAGTGATGAAGAGCCACCAAAGGAGAAGGAAGTGAGCTGAGTCCAGCGCATTCCACTAAGAATGTGGGTGAGCTGCTAAGTTGCAGCAGGGGCTGCTCTGGGTGGTGCTGCTGATGGCCAGACCAGCTGGCTCCCCACTCACCTGGGGCCAGCATCTCCTATTGATTATGATGCAATTGATTGTGAAACAGATTTAAAAATGTGGAGAAGTGGTTAAGTCCAGGCTGGTGCTGGAAAAATACCAGATGAGCCTCAGACATCTTTGTGGGGCCAGAAAATAAGGAAGTACTTGAAAAAGAAAGGGACATGTCATAGTACCACAAGAGCCAACCCGAAGGAGCTCCCGATGGCCCAAACTGGAGCAACCTGAGCAACAAAATAAGTAATGGGAATATTGGATTCTGATACACAGAATAAAATAACTACCCACAAATCCATATTGATGTAAATAAATGACTTATAAATAAGTAAACCAATGGCAGAGAAGGGACAGTTTTCCCTCATAGAGGAATTCAGGTTAACAAATGGGGAAGGAATTCGGAAAATACAAAACCACCAACAGGCAAACATTACAGTTGCAATTGTTGCTGGCAAGATACACTGGCAGATTTTAGTATATCCACTGGGCAAAGCTTTGAGAAATAGGATATTGGCATAGTCTCAATTTATCTCCCCCAAGAGGCTGATCAATTACAAAGAGAAAAGCAGTAGCTGTTCAGTGGGGAAACCCTGTGAGTGGTCCAAGGGAACAGCACCATTCATAGGACCTATGGACATCCCCTGACAAGGGGCACCAAGGAGCACATTCGTCACTTGGTTGGGATTTTTGCCAAAAATGCACTAACTTCGATGTAACCAGAGAGAAGATCAAACTCCAAGGGAGAGACATTCTACAAAGTAACTGACTAATACTTTATGGTAGTAGAGTGTTAAGGTAACAGATGACAAAGAAAGACTGAGGAGCCACGGAAGGAACCAGTAACAAACTCCTAGTGATCTGCTATCCCATAAATTAAAATGACAGGAGTTGGGCTAAAGTGACACTTTGGGAAAAAAATATTCAGATTACTATAAGGGTACATATGAAACTGTCTGAAATCTCTGCTTTGTGTGCCAGTGAGTTTGAGCTGATTTGCACACGGCACTATTTTAAATCATGTAAAAAATAGTCAAGAAACAGAAAATAAGATCCTTGCCCTTAGAATTTATTAGGGAGAAACAAGATACACAAGAGAAATACATGAAGCAAAGATTAAAAAGAATGCCTATCAAAGGAAAGGGAACTCTGTTACACTGTTGGGCAGCCGTTAGATCGGTACAGCCATTATGGAAACCAGTATGGACGTTCCCCCCAAAATGTAAAATAGAGCTAACAAATGATCTGGCATCCCCCCTACAGGGTATACATACAAAGGATTGAAATTAGGATGTTGAAGAGATATCTGCGCCCTTATTTTCATTGCAGTAATTAACTATGATAGCCAAGATACAAAAGCAACGTTAGGTGGCCATCAGTGGATGAATGGATGAAGAGTATGTGATGTACACACACAATGGAATACTATTCAGCCTTCAATAAAAAGGAAATTCTTGCAGGGGTAAGGCACTTGCAGCCTTCTGATTTCAGGATTGTTCTTTTTTAAGCTTCAAAGGCAATAAAATCATCTTTCTCTACTGCAGCAGTTCTCAACCTGTGGGTCGTGACCCATAGGAACTGTACCAAAGGGTCATGGCATTAGGAAGGTTGAGAACCACTACTCTACTGCCTTTCAATAAAAGGATTTGTTTTGCAAAAATTGGATTCAGTCAAAAGGCCACAAGTAGCCTTACAGCTGCTGGTTCCCAACCCTTTTAGACTGTAAGGATACAGAATTTCAGTTAGAGAGGGGGATAAGTCCAAGAGAGCTACTGTACAATGGGTGGTGACCATCATCAATAACAATGAATTGTGTACTTGAAAATTGGCACAAGAGTAGATTTTAAGAGTTCTCAGCAAAAAAAAAAAAAAGTACGTGAGGTAATGCATAGTTTTAGTAGCTTGGTTTAGCCACTCCACAATGTATATGTATATCAAAACATACATACTATATATATAATTTGTATTTATTAATAAAAAATAAATAAATAGGTAAAAAGAAAGATTCTCTAACCAAAGTAAGTAGCCAAGATAATCATGTTATGGTGTTTTTAGATACTAATTACAGTACAGAAAAATATTTCCATTTGGTTACAAAATACCTTTTAAAAATGCCCTGTGATATTTATAGGTATTTGGAACTATAACCTTGGGCAGCCCAATCAAGGTGAATGGGTCAGACAGGACCATCTAGGAAAGGGAAGCTGTGGTTGAATTAGAGCTGAAGTAGAGGGAGGCAACCTGTTTCTGCTAAAGACAGAAGACATGGATCATTAGGAGATGGGAGTGATGTGGAAGTAAAAGACATGTTGGTTTGGGTTTTTTAGTTTTTTTTTTTTTTTTTTGAAGAGGGCAGCTAGCTACTAGGGCCAAGGTTAGGAGGACAATTGGTGTCCTGAAGATAAAGATCTTTCTGGTATCTGATCAGATAATCAGTGTTGATTCAACAGCATCAGGAGTCCTGGAGATTCTGAGAAGGAGAAAAGGAGTTCAGTTAGACACCCAACAGGTCATGAAGATGTTTCTGAAGACCACACTACATGGAATGTCATGGAGAAGGCAGCTGTCACCGTGGCTGAGGGCTGAGAGGCCCTGAGGTTCAGAAAAGGGATGAGGTCATTGGATTTTCGCCAGAAAAATGTTACTGGTGGTTTTGGTAGAAGAAGTTCCTCCAAGGTAAAGACCAAAGAACTAGAGTTACGCAACTGAAAATTTATTGAGGACAGGAACCATGCTCTAATTTATCTCTGTATTTCCCCAAAATACCTACCCCAGAACATCATCTTTGAATTTTGACAGTGGGGTTCTGTGTTTCCCTGCTGAGCTTCGATGAAAGATAGATTTCAAGCAAATGTGAAAATAAGAGTAGCTGGCACCAATGATGTATTTAAGGAATATATTTTATAATAATAGGAAGAGAATGGGAGAAGAATCCCCCAGAGTGAAGGACTGAGTAAGAAGGTCAAGAGATCTTGTCCCAGGTTTGTTGTGTGAGATAACACAACGTGAGGCATCAACATTAATTTGTGTTAATTTTCTGTTCTTAAGAAACTACCTGTATGGTTTTTGATAATAATATATGTTCATCTCCCAAAAACATATAAAATTCAGGGAAAAAGTGGAGAGAAAAACAATTTATATCAATAACATGTGACCCCCCCAGGACTCCCCGCCAACCCATGTTGGTAACATTTCGGGGATTTCCCTGAATCGTACACAGTTTTCTCAGAGCTAAGATCCTATCAAGCATGCGATTTTGCATCTGCTTTCTTCCCTTAATCTCACATCAAAAGCATTTTCCCCAAATTAACAAAAATTTTCATAAATATAGTTTTCCAGCTGTGCAGATGTGCCGGTGTATTTGATTGTTCCCCTTGCAGTGAGATATTTAAATTATTTCTGAATTTGACAGTAACCACCCCTGAGATGGAAGATGGACACCTTGGAGTGTCCAATTGCTCTTCAGAAGGAACGTGTGCGTGTCAACTGCCCGGCCGTTGTCTTGTGTGCTCTCATTTAGATGAGTGCGAATTTGCTTTCTCTTTCTAATGATCACTCTCTCACTTATTCATTTATTAAAAACCATTTATTTGAGCACCTAATATGTGGGGATATTGCTGTAGCACTGGCAATGCCAGAGAGCGAGAGAGGTACAGCCCGCACTTCCTTGGTGCTCACAGAGACAGGCCAGGCAGGGGACAGAGTAGGATGTGACCGTAGGAGGTGCTGCGGGCAAAACTAAGGTGCTTGCTTCCTGTGAGTGCTGGGGACACCAGGGCCTCACAGGAAGGCCACAGTATGGCCTTTGAGGAGAGCATAGAATGGGGGTTATTAATGAGGCTGAACTCGTCTTCAATATTGATCCAACTGGGCTCATTTTCTAATGAGGTATGTGGCAGAGGCTGTCCTTGATCCTAGTCTGGTTCTGTTGACATCAGGCAACCGAAACTCCTGGCCTTCCACAGGATCATCTCTTTAAAATGGAATCATAATGATTGCTTCACTTCGCCACGGGGTTAAATGAAAAATTATTGAGGATCTGTGAAGAGAGTCCCACTTGGCGGCAGACTAGACGTGACGTTAGCCCCTCTGCAGCTTGCCACTGAAGGCTGGTCTAAAGCAGCTCCCACGTGGAGCCTGCTGACCGCCCCCAGGGTCCTCCTCAGTGTAGAAATGGGTCCCTGATTGAGCCCAATGCCCCAGACTCCCTCCACGCGGTGTGCCCAGTTTGAGAGAAGACCCCTCCCAGCAGTGTCCGCACTCTTAAGTTCCCAGCGTTCTGACCTCCTCCATCTGCACTCCTAGCCCAGGTCACTGTCCTAGTCCTTGGCAGCCCCACATGCGCCTCTGTGGGTAAGACATGGACCCCGCAGCTTCGTGCATACTAGGGAAGTCACTCGCCGTTCCCACCCAGGGCACCTCCAGAGCCAGACCGAAGAAAACCTGCTTGGAGGGAAGTAATCAGCGTCCACGGTCAGAGGAAACCTAGTTCCTTCTGACCTCCCCTTGGCCCCGACCTGACAACCTTGGGCGAGAGAAATGGAGAAGCCTGCTCTCTGCCACAGCGCCCACTGCCCTCCAGAAGCAATCTATGATTCTCCAGTCTCCGGAGCTCGGGTCCCCTCCGCGTCTGCAGAAGCAATCTATGTCCACACACCCAGGTCGTGTCCACCTAGCTCACCTGCTGCGGAAGTGAGCTTCTGGCTGCTTTGTACAGGGCAGTCCCACTGAATGTCTCTCTGGCACCGCAAGCCCATTTTCCAAGTCAGACTTCCTACCTCCAGTCCTAAACACCACTCCTCCCTCATGGTTCCTATCCTGGTGATGGCACCAGAGTCCCTGGTGCTCAGTATCCCCGGGGTCTCACCCCCAGCATGGAGCCCAGCACGCTCTTGTTTGGTGCCCTCCTTACTCCCAGGGGTGTCCCCTGGCCCAGCAACACCCTGTCCCTCCATAGGGGCTCTCTGGCACTGCCAGTCCAGCCTGTCCCCCCATTGCAAGGTTGCCTTCCTAAAACTTGGGTTGTGTCACTTCCTACTGCAGAGGTCCTAAGGTGCCACCTTTGGCCCCCATTTCCTCCAGCTGTGTTTTTCAAAGCATGTGGTCCTCAGACCCTCTAAATCAAAATCCCAGGCTGTCTGATGGAAATGCAGATTCCCGGGTCTATGGTCTGAACCCAGACCTCTGGGCTAGGGCCCCCAGGTGACTCCGATGCATGGTGATGTCGAAATAGTCATGTCCCACCAGTCACGTAAAAATTCCATTGTTGGTTTTGAGTCTCCCCATGGCCTTCCCTGATGGGTTTCTTGGGTCCCCACCCCCAGCCCAGACTCCCTGGTCTTCCCACTGAAATCCTGCTGTCACATGTCAAGACTTGTGGCAACTGTGCTGGCATCTCAGTCTAGAATGTTCTTCCCCTTCTTCTACTGTATTGCAATCTTGTGACTTCAAGGTTCAGGCCAAATGCCATGTTCTTCATGATGCCTTTGTTAGTTCCCTCAATTGCCCCCTTGCCCTTTCCATGTTGTCATTATGATGTTTTATTCTACTTTGTACTTCTCCCACTAGGTGACACCTTCAGAGGGCGAGTTGGCACATGCCTATGCCAGGCCAAGGGACCATATCCTTCATGGTAGCCCCCATCTTCATCGTCTTTGTGGGCCTGGTCTGAACTTCACAAAAGTTACTGAGTTGAATCAACCACAGGAGCTCAGAAGAACACTATGCTTTGTTCAAACTCAGAATGTTATTCTAGCTTGAAACTGTTGCAAGAGAAATACTGCCAATTTTCAGGACAAGCTCCTCTTCCCAGAAAGGAGGGAGGATCAGCAATAGGTCTTAGCATCTCAAAGAAAGAGGGTCTGAGACCCACTCAAGCTCCAGAGCAGGGAGAAATATGTTTGCTGGCACGTGGGGAGGATGGCGCCGGACACCATGTGAGAAGGAAGGAGATCACAGTGAGTGAGCAGGATGGATAGTGCCCCTTACACCCACAATATGGCTGCTGCATATGTTTCTCTGGTCACACGACAGGGTTCACAGCCCCTAGAAAAGTAGAGTACCTCCTGGGAACATGCTATGGCATCTTGGGACACCTTCCTCCACCAGACAAATGGAAAAGCCAGAGCGAGGCATTCTCTGTAATTCCCAAGTGTTTGTATGAGGCCCGATGGCCCCTCAGTGCCTGAGTCCTGAGAGTGCTGCTGAACAGGGGACCTCAACAGAGGCCTCAGGCCTCACCACAAAAGACTGGGAGATGATGGTTTCCACACAGCTGCTGAGGACAGTATGGCCATGACTGAGAGCTGACAGCTCAGAATTTCAAGAAGAGACTTTTTTTTTTCCTGAAAATTATTTGATAAACTAAAGCAAAAAAACAAAAACCCCCAAAACCCAGTACCTACTAAAATTAGACCCGTCCACTGGATGTTTTGACACAGCTATCAAAATGAACACCTCCTAGGATTTAACTTTCTTGATGAAACTTGAACTTTATTTTCAAAAGGAGGAAATATTGATGGAATTGGGAAGTTTCTATAAAAAAAAAGATGTCAATGTATAATTATATTAACTTTATATGAATATAAAGGTAGAGGCAGAGAAGAATGTATTTAGTGGCCTTTTATTATAAACACTATAAAGAGAACCAGGAGAGATTACAAACTTATGCTCCAACAAGAGGGCATGTGATTTATGAAATTAAAAGTTCATGTAAACCACAAATCAGCAAAATTCAACATTTAAGCTTCCCAAAAGTTCTGTGCAGTTTACCTTTGACCAACATGCCCAAGTGCAACCTAGAAGGGTTCATTTATGAAACTCTGGCTATAACATTAGAGACTACAGTGATATATTGAATGCTCAAGGTAAAGCAAAATATGTGTGCAAAAGAAGCTTAATTAAGATGTTCACAGCACAGCCCCTCTGAGGTCCTGTCTTTGATCTAAGTTGGTTCCTTTTACACTTATCAAATGATACCAAAAAAAACCAGAGAATAAATTCAGTGAGCAGTAATAGCCAAGACCATGGGTTTATTCTAAATGAACTGCCTACTGGTTTTGAATCATGTTGCAAAGAATTTAATAAAAAAAAAAAAATGCACAGAGGCCAGGCACAGTGGCTCACGCCTGTGAATCCTAGCATTCTTGGAGGCTGAGGCAGGTAGATCATTTCAGCTCGGGAGTTGGAGACCAGCCTGAGCAACAGTGAGACCCTGTCTCTACTAAAAATAGAAAAAACTAGGTGGGCACTGTGGTGGGCACCTATAGTCCCAGTTACTCAGGAAGCTCAGGCAAGAGAATCACTTGAACCCAAGAATTTGATTGCTCTGAGCTATGGTGATGCCATGGCACTCTACACTCTACTTAGGACAACAGAGTGAGACTGTGTCTTAAAATAAAAGGAAAAAAAGAAAGAAAAAGACAAAGAAAAAAAGAGAAAGCACGACATTCAGAAGAGAAAGGGAATTTCTGAAGGGAGTTTCAGAACAGAAATTTCAGTTTGAACTAGATGAAGGGCACTTGTTCAGTAACTGGTGAAGGCCTCCAGGAGGCTGGGCACCCACAGGAGCTGCAGAGCGTGAAAGACAGGTGGGACCCGGCCCTTCCCTGTGGAGGCTCTCAGAGTGGTAGGGGAAGGCCCCACAACACAAAGAGGCAAAGAAGGGACAGAGGAAGAGAAGGACGGCCAAGGGAGTCACAAGCTCATCAAGAGAAGGCTCGCTTCTCACTAGAGGTGTCAGGAAATTGCTGAGTAGAATCGTCTTCTAAACCGTCTGCTGTTGTTCCTCTGGCGCTATCTGATATGCCTCATGAAAGCAACTTCCAATAACACGCACCTTTGAAGAACGCCTAAACATTTTGGTAATGCCCACACTGCCCCCATAAGTTGAATGTACCCCACGGGGCACCTGTACATTCCTGCAGGGCTCTGAGTCCGCTCACTTGTCTTACTACTCTGCTTATAGAACTCAGAAGGTTCCAGATGAAATGGGTGGCAAAACTCAAAGTCTGAGTCTTGTTGACTACCCTGGCTTCCTGGCAATGGGTTTCTGGAAGGTGACAGAATAAGAAACACGTGGTACCCTGGTTCTTCTATTATTTGTGTGTTGGGCGGTGCTGACAAGCTGCAGGGAGCGGCTGGATGCTCCGCTAGGACAAGAGCGGAGGAAGGGAGGGAGCTGCCTGGACAGGGGCATGTCCTACCCCATCTTTGCCATCGGGAGGCAGGTGTGAAGAGAGGCAAGCAGGGCAAAGGCAGGGGTCAATGTGGCCTGTCCAGAGGCACCCAAATCAAGGCCACTGAGGCTACATGGCCCAGAGACCCACCTGATCACATCTGCACAGCTTTGCTTGCCAGGACCAACCTAGGCGGAGCTGGATGGAGGGACTGCCTCGGTGGGGACAGGCAGACTGGATGAGAAGTCAGAGGCATGGCAGCAGCATGGCCTCTGGCCAGGCCTGGCTGGCTCCCCAGCTCCCTCTGGCCACTCTGAGAGACCTTCCATCTCAATGTGCCCATCTCTAAAATGGATTCTGATATCTGCTTCACTTCCCTAGCAGAGAAAATGGAAAATTATTGCAGGGACTACTGTCAAATGCATCACACAGCCCCTCTAAGTCCCCTCTGATGTGGCAGAGACAAGCCCAGCATGGCCAGCAGGCTGCCACTGGTGGACACACTGCCTGGGATGTGCTGCCCCACCTGGGACATCGGAAGGGTGGGGAGTCTCATTGCACTTAGGGCACATTAGTCTGCGGAGGTGACTAGTCTTCATATGAAATGGGACAGGCCTCATATTGCCATGTTCCTAAAAATCTCTGGGCCATTGCCATTCACACTGCCTTCAGGAGCCCCCCAAACAAACACAAAAGCTCTGGAAGGCCAGCCCTTATCTCATACTCAAAAGTCCTAAACAGGGATTTTCATCACATCATTCTTGGTTCTGCCAAATAACCACTGAGTCCTTTCCTGTCCTTTTCTCACTGCAATGCCCACCTATGAGGCTGTCCCCGCCACTGGCCTGCATTACGGTTAAAACAAACAGGTGGATGAATCACACAGATAGGACATGGAGCCCCAGGGAGACACACCTTGGATGAGGTCCTTTGGCTGCTGGAAGAGATGCAGGAGTTCTGGGGTTCCCCGGTCCCTCCTTCCTCCTAAAAGCTGTGTTCTCCCATTTGGAAATAATGCAGAAACTTCTCTCTTGTGAGACAGCATCCCTACCTTATCACCCATGATCAGCCCGGCTGGGGATGCTAAAGAGGAAGGGGGCTGTACCCCAAAGGAATGTGCTGGCAGGGCCCGGGGGAGCACAGATTCAGGTACAAGAGAGTGGCTCACTCTGTGGTCACATTCCTGGGGCACAGCGGTGAACACCCCACAAGGCCCCTGGGAGACGTTTAGACGCACACAGCTAGGAAGGCTCCCGAACCTGAGAGCCATGGCCCACACCAAGCCGAGCAGAAGCACTATCACTGTAGGATATGGTGGGGGGGGAAGGGTCAGGAGGATGCACGAAGCAGAAACCTTCACACTGTACTTGTCCTCTGTAGGATCCGAGGGTCAGCGAGCCAGGGAGGGGCAGGAGAGCAGGAGTAGCGGCTCTGCTCACCATCATTTCTGGTGATGACTCGGGGAGACACTAAACTTTAGACTCTAAGCCATGGCAGGCCTCTGTGAGGATCCCTGGGCAAACGTGCTGTCTCAGCCTTGGTCATCAGGATGTGTGGGGCTGCTGCTACGCAGTGGGTCTGGGCCCAGGCCACCTACTTGGGCACCTCTTAGTCCTCCCTGTGCGGTGGCAGAAAGCAGGAGTACAGCCCTCCTGGGCCCAAAGGGCTTGGTGACCAGATGTTCCAAGCTGTAAAGGATGAAGGCTTGGGTCTTCCCTCTGGACCAGCAGAGATGCTGGGGAAAGGTGAGAGAGTCTGGAAAACACAGAGGGAGAGGCTCTCAGTTCTGTCAGGGCCCCAGGACCAGCTACAGTGACTGGGACTGAAATTTGCCCCACTAACCCTTTTCTAAGTTTCCTCCAGATTAGGGTTGTCAGATAGCCATTTGAATTTTAGATAAACAACAAATGTTTTCTTCAGTATAACTATGTCCCAAATACCATATGGAACATACTTAAACTAAAATAAATTACTCAATGTTTATCAGAAATTCCCATTTAATTAGGAGTTTTGCATTTTCCTATGCTAAAACTGGAGATCCTACTCCTTCTCTGCAGGGGCTAGAAGAGGACACAGATCAAAGCAGAGGGCAGCACAGGCTGGTGGACATCGTCCCTCACCGCTTATTTCCCACAGCAAGAGAGAGAGTCATTCCCACAATATTGGGACTGTGCCTGGAAGATGGTTCTCACCTGGCAGCCTCTGCAGGACTGCTTCAGCTGGAGTAAATGACCTTGCCAGTTCACACCTCCTTCCAGGAACAGCCTGACCCAGTGACTGTTGGTCCAAAAGTGTGAGGGCCTGCCCCTTCACCCCAACATGGAGCAGCTCATCCTAGCTCCAAAGCTGTCTGCAGCATTGACTACAATCTTCTTGGTACAGCCTTGCGTCTCAGGTCCACACACTGCCCAATCCTGCTTCCTTCCCTTTCACTCCTTCCAAGAATACTCTCTCTCTCTTTTTTTTTTTTTTTGTTTTTTTTGAGACAGGGTATTGCTCTGGATCAGACTGGTCTTGAACCAGTGAGCTCAGGCAATCCATCTGCTTTGTCCTCCCCAAGAGATGGGATTACAGGTGTTCCCAGCCTCCAAGAACACTCCTTAACAATACGAGCTAACCTCCCTCTCAGAGTCTGCTACTGTCTCCATTGGGGGTGGGGGGTGGGGAGGAGTGGTTTAAGATCCCATTGTGCTCTTGTCACCAGAATCGTGATCTGACTGGCAAGACATACTTAGAGAGTATTACTCTGAGCTACTTAGCACTTTTAGATGCTATGGTTCAAGAAGATGATCAAAAGACAGTTCAATGTTTCCAAATTCCTGCTGGGTAAATAACTCAACCTAGATATTGAGACATTGTTGCAAACTTCACTTGTCTGGTCCCCTGTAAACATGCTCCTCCTTCTCACTTCTTTATTTTGGTCTTTGGTAATACAGTCCTGGGGAATATCCACTCCCAGTGGATGTCTGAGAGCACAGACAGTACAAAACGCTATATACATTGTTTTTCCCTATTCATATGTATCTATGATAAGGTTTAATTTATAAATCACAGTAAGAGATTAACAATAACCATAAATAAAATAGAATAATGATAACAATATACCTTCATAACAGTTATGTCAATGTGGTCTCTTTATCGCTCTCTCTTGAAACACCTTACTGGACAGCACTCATCCGTTTTCTTGTGATCTGTCAATCTTTAACTCCAAGGGCTACTAGGTCACTAGCAGGTGGGTACCATACAGGCATGGATATGGTGGATAAGGGGATGATTTACCTCCTGGGTGGATGAAGTGGGATGATGTTACCTTTCCTCCAGCTGCTCAGAATAGCAGGCAATCAAAAACATACATTACTTATTGATTATTTATTTCTCGAATTTTCCATTTAACATTTTTGGATGACAGCTGACCACAGGTAACTAAATCTGAGGATATAGGGGACTGTTGCATCATTCCCTTGAGCCTGGAAACTGTCTAATAATCTTTGACTCCCATCTCACTACACTGTGTCCACTCAGCCTCCCTCATGTCTTTTATCTGTCAGCCCCTGTCTGAGAAGTCACTGTCTTTCCCCAAGGTCCCCCTTAGACTCCCACCCATTGCTCTCTCTCCTACGGCACCCATGCTATGGCCAGGATAATTCCTCCTTTACACAGTTCTTACCTTGTTACAGAGATATATGGGTCGTGGTGATGTGATTCACTGCCAAAATTCAGCACATGGTATATTTTCTCTCCACATGGTGGCCAGGGATGTTCCAGATTGACACTGCTTTGCCAGCCCAGATTCTCAGAGTGATGAAGTCCTTCCCTGAATATCTTACATGAGCAGGAAGCAACCCTCACCCCCGAATCTCAGGGGGCTTTTTGTTGTTACAGCATAACTGAACTTTTGCTAAAAGGGCCCCAAAGTCTCAGGAGTACCACTTCATGTGTGACAAGGATGGCACACCGTTTTACAACATTTAGCTAAAAGAATGGTTGAGGAACTCTAGAATAACCCGCAACATTATGAACAGATACAAACGGATGGACCTAGACAGAGCCGTTTGCCTTTCACCTATTGCTTCAGTTTTCAGAAAATTGCCCAAAGTGATTGCACACCACTGGCCTTTTTGTTGGCTTGGTGAAGGGGAGTTGGCAGTATCAAGTGGTCCCTTGCTTAAAGCCACGTCACTACTTCTGGAGAGAACATAACAAGTCAGAGAGGAGGGAAGTGTTACCAGGAGACTTCTTAGAATGCTGGCACGAGGAGAAGACGGAAAGGGAAGAGTTGTTTACAAACACAGGGAGAGGAGACAACGTCACCCTCGTAGCTTTGACTTGGTGACTTCTTATTACATAATTGATGAAAACGACAAGTCCCATTTTCTACAAGCCTGAAGTGGGTTATACTCTGTGCCCAGGAGAAAGCCATGCTTGTGAACTCTGCCCTGAAAGAGCTCACGAGCCAGTCCTCAGCAGGCTGTGTACACACAATGCTGTAGCTCTATACATTCAATCACTGAAGAAACTCGGAGCATTCTGCAATTAAATTAGGAAAATCTATATGGCTCTGTATTTTGAGAGATCTAGGTTTATGCTCTATATTGCTATTACCAAAGAATTTATCACTATACAAAGAATGTTCAATTCAATTCTTTTGAACCGGGTGTGCAGAGAGGGCATTTAACATATAATTTTTTTGCAGACCGTTCCATCCCAACTCCTCCTGGATAAGTACTTAGATTTTTTTTTCTAGAAAGGATTAAATATTCAAGAAGAATAGCTGAGAAGCAGCACTGGTTTCCTCCCATTTCCTCAAAGTGAATATAGTTTCATGAAGAAGAATAAACAGACTGCACTGCGAGGCTCATTCTGAAATATCCACACAACAGGTAGCTAAAAATGTCTCCATACAGGGAGAAAGAACAGTTCCTCAAAGTTCTGTCCTTGGGCAAGACACTTGGATTCCAATGAACCTCTTGAATCTCTCCAAGGCAGATTTAGATGAGAGATCAAATGAGTTAAGTCTGTGAAAGCTCCTCAAGTGTTTAAGCTCAGTGTAAATGATAATGGTGCCAATTTGCTGAACACTACGATGTGCCAGCCTTTGTCTGAGCATCCTTTCAGTCTTACAACACTGCTAGGAGGCAGGGACGTCATCATCATCCTCATTGTACAGGGGAAGGTAAGACTTTGGTTAAATCGCTCACCTAAAGCCTCACAGGTTTGAACCAGGCCTGGCTGACCCTCGAACTTGAGCATTTATTTATTTACTAATAAATACCTCCCTGCCATACATCATATCTCGGTCAATGGTAATAGTTAGAATTGCATACACATATAGTCACAGAGCATTGAAGGAGATATTTATCATTATGAACTACATCAAAATAACATATTTTTAGTATTTTCCTGATTTCCCAGTAATTAAAAAATAGTTGCCCTTTTAATTTTTTTCATAGATATAGTTGCATTGTTTTTAACAAATTGTAGTCCCCCTCATTTTTAAAGAATGAATTAGTGAGAAAATCCAAAATGAACTGAATGATTTCAATCATCTATTTTGTGTATGTATTTGTGTAGTGTGGGCTTTTAAAATTTATTTTTCTTGTATGTGAATGAATAATTTTAAAAGGTTGATTTTTAAAATATTGAGCTTAGGTAAATTCAGATTTTTTTTTTTTTTAGTTTCTTTATGATAAATGTTGAATGAAAAATTGAGATTGGGCTCCATCTTCAACAGAATTTCAACATAAGGATAATTCATGGAAATAAATAACGGCCTCATGGAATATGATGATCAGCCTTTGTCTGGGATAGACATTCACCGAACTAATTTCCTATTTGTTTTCATTTCAACAAGTTGTAACATTTGGAGATAAATGTCTAATCTTTTACTTAGAAACACTTTGATTTTCTCAAATCTCAGTATTTGTGGTGTGTGGGGGGGAGGTGAGGGAGAAGCTTGAATTTCAAAAACTGTCATTTTTTTGTTTCCCCCAGGACTAAGATGTAAAAGTCCTTGGCAGCAATTGGTCACTCACCCCCCAAGGGATAAGGAAGATGGCAGTTCTAGCGATTAAAACCTTTTACTCTTTGTATTTACTTCATCACAAAAAAATCACTTCTAGGGGATCAATACGGCAAATGAGTAAACCAGAAGATGGCGTTGAAGATTAGCAATCACATTTTAAAACAAGGGCACCCCGTGAAGGCTCAGAAAGTTTCACACAATGACTGTTGAACTGTTAAAAGCAGAGGATGTGGATGAGTGAGGAAAATTTTGAAACTGACAACCTGGTGCAGAGGACACGTGGACGAAAGTGCAAAAAGCTCTAGTTTGCCATTTTTGTATTTAGCAGCCTTCTGTCTGGTATGTTTGTGAACTTTTGGGGAGAAAGTAATTCACTGATTTAAAATGCAATGCAACGTGAAGACAGCAACATTTTCCTGATGAGTACCCGGTGCCTGGAACAGTTCCTGACAAATAGCGTGTAGTCAAAACATATTTGTGGAATGAATGAATCTGAGAAAGGAAAAGAAAGGAGGAAAAACAGGTTGTAACCAGAACTGTTTTTGAACAAAACCCTGTTGTTTATTACATAGACTCTGATAATGGAAAATTGACTTGGGTAAAATAGAAATATGGCATCCTGTTAATTTCTAAGAATTTCTGATGGTTTTAGGAAAAGCATATTTATCCATACATCACAGCCTGTTTTGTTCTAGCTTAATCTTAGTTTCTTCTTTGGTTTGGAGATACTGACCCAATATATAAGGTTAAAATAAAAACTGAGAAATAAGTGAAATCAAAAGCTTTTCAAAAGTTGCGAATTGACCTGGGTTGGTGGTGGTCTAAAATCATATAGAAACCAGTAATCTGATGGTTTACCTGAAAATGCTAAGTAAATAAACAAACAGAGCATCCAAGATGATCTGGTGAAAGTTCAGTGGGTGAAGGCTCAGAGACCTAATTTTGAGATTAAAGGTCTCTTGGAAAATTAAGTAAAATCTCAGGTTTATTAAATATTACCCCTATTTTGGACTTTTATATCCCCCTAGTAAACTACTTTGGCTCATTTTAAGGTGAACTAAAAGTCCGGAGGCGATTAAGCACTTGGATTCTTTGGGATCCACCCCCACCATCTCTTTCCTGTAGCCCTAATTCTAACTTTGGGACCTAAGCATTGTCTGAGTCACCTCAATTCATCAGCTTAATGATGCAAAATTATGAACGCATTTCAAACATGTAGAAACAGCATGGAACTACAGTTTATAGCTCAGGGGATCTGGGCCATTTCCTTTTTTTTTTTTTTTTAATGTGTGTGATGTTGTTTAAACACCACGGAGGGGCAGGGTTCTCAGCGGCAGTGGCCTGGCCAAGGGAGCTCCCTCACTCTCCACCTTCAGTTCTTAGATTTGGACAATTCCTCAGTGAGCGGTTACACCCTCAGCAAACTAAGTACCTCGTCGCACCAGATTCCCGCTACTACACGGTCACACTTCCCGCCCCAGCCACACTGCTGCTATTTAGCTGTTATTGGTTGTTGACTAGCCTCCCTGCAGGTCTGGCACAAAGGCGAGATCCCCATTTCACACCTCGCCGTTCGCGGGAAACGGCCCCGAGTGACGGTCCCAGAGGCGATGCACGCCCGGCTCGAGGAGCACTGTCCTGGCGCAAAGTGCAGCAAGAGGGTAGCAGAGCACGCGGGAGCCCCCTTCCCCGGGGTGGCTGCCTCAGGGATAGCCCTAGCTCTGGGGCTGCTGGCTTGCCCGGCCTCTCTGCAAACCAACCCCTCCAACCCCCACACCGCAGGCCAGGCGGAGCCACTCTGCCCCGCCCCAGGCTCCGCCCCCAGCGCGGCTTTTAAGCGCTCTATAAAGTTCCTCTTTCCCATCTCACACTCAGTTTCACCATTTGAACTTGGGACTCATCGCTGTCCTCAGCTCCGAGTCCCGGGCGAGGTAAGGCCTGGAGTCGGGCAGAAGGAGGGGTCTGAGGCTGGCACTAGAGAGGCCCCGGAACGCTAACCAGAGGTGCCATTCCTTGACAGTGCTGGGGACTCCGGCTTCGTAGCGGGGAGGGAGTGAACCGGGTCCGGGATCCCGACTCCCATCCTACCAGCGCTGGGCCGGAGGAGCTCGTGCGGGCTCCGCGGAGCGCTTATCAGACTGCTGCCAGAGCATCCTCAACTGCTCTTCTAGTTCCCGAGACCCCACCATTCCGCGGGTCAGCCCAGCCCGCGCCCGGGGGTACCACGCGCTGGACTGGATGGGCTAACGGGACTGTCGGGGCCCCAGGAGTGGCTGAGGCGAGGCGCTCCAGGAAACCCACACAGGGCAGCAACTTTGCCGGCTGGGGACAACCCCTGACCTCGTTGGCTCCAATCTGAGGCTCCTTCCCCAGCGCCTCCTTTTTAAGGGGTCCAAACTCACCCAGTGGCCGGTGTGGACCTCCTTGGCTGGTGAAGGAGGAGGAGGAGCGCCACACTTGGGCCGAGGCTTGCGCGTTATACCCTCTTGCCTGCTTTGCCCACCCTGGCCTCTCAGGCGGCGAAGCTGGTGTCGCTCTGTTCAGCACTCTCCTCGCCTCAGCTGTCCCTCCTGGGCCCCTCCGGTGAAGCTGACACTCCGCGTCGGGATTCTTACCTTGCTTGGCTTCGCTCCTCGCCTAGCACTGAGTCTCTGGCACATGTTGCTTCGAGGGCCCATTTAACCTTCGCGAACTGGGGAGGGTTAGGGGTTATTCTGGGGGCAAAGAGCACAGATGCTAGAGGAGAAAGCGGACCGGGGAGGAGCTCGGTGCTGAGCACCGGCAACACCCGGCGGCCGGCGAGCCTGCCTGCGACGTCCTCTGGGCATGAGTGCCACCGAGAGAGTGCGATGGGTAGTGGGCAAAGTGGAAAACGAGGGTGATAGGGCAAATGGGCTGGAAGCACCTTTGGAGGGGGCAAAGAGGAGCGGGAACTCCAAGTGACTCCAAATGAAGTGCCAAGCAGGGTGACAGCTGGATTTTGGAGTGTGTGCACAGGCTAGAGTTCTGTGTCCTCTTGGGCTGTGGGTTCGTTAAAAGAATGGACAGTGCCAGCAGGTGGGGTAGAGGGAACGGACTCTAAGGGAGGCGTGCTCGAGATGTGGCAGAACTGTGCCAAGGGGATGCTCCTGAACCAGCCACGAAGCTGCCTTCCGTCAGAGGCCTTGGCGACACTGACAGGGCACGCGTGTGCTTGG
>NW_003852544.1:2466387-2472687 GCF_000181295.1 Otolemur garnettii
GAGCGACTGCGGGACGAGCACCTGGGCGCGCGCTAGGGCGGCCGGCGGCACGCGGGGCATGAACCTGGAAGGTGGTGGCCGAGGCGGAGAGTTCGGCATGAGCGCGGTGAGCTGCGGCAACGGGAAACTCCGCCAGTGGCTAATCGACCAGATCGACAGCGGCAAGTACCCGGGGTTGGTGTGGGAGAACGAGGAGAAGAGCATCTTCCGCATCCCCTGGAAGCACGCGGGCAAGCAGGACTACAACCGCGAGGAGGACGCCGCTCTCTTCAAGGTCTGTGCGCGCCAGCCAGGAGCCCGCGGGCGGGCTGGCGGGGGAGGGCCCCAGGAAGCCCGGCTGCTCCGGTCCGGGCCCCAGGTCCACATGGGGGACCGCACGGACCGAGTGGACAGGGGTGAGCCCTGCGGGACAGGCGGACGCGAACATCAGGTGGAGATGCGGGGTGGGGGGTGTGGGGGGTGACGGGCGGTCTCAGGTAGTTGCGCAAACCGGGAACCGGGTCCCAATCCTGAGCGCGTGGCTTGAGCAGGGAAATCCCTGAAAGATGGGCTTGGGAGGGGGCAGTGGAAGGCCTGAGGCTCTGGGTTGTTTCTCTGTGGGTTCCTGTTTCCAAACCTGTCTCTGGATCCCTCTCTGCCTCCTTGGTCAGTGTGTGTCCCTCTCTTTCTGGGTGCATCTGTGGGTATGCTCAAAGCTGTCTGTCTGTTTCTCTGTCTCTCACAGTGCCTGCCCATCTTTTGTCTCTCAGTTTGGTTGTTTTCCTCGGAGTCTGTCTCTCTGGTTGATTTGTTTGGGGTTCGGTCCCTCCACCCTCCTCCTAGCTCTCTTTGGGTATTTCCATGTTCCTTGCCCTCTCTCTCTGTATCTCTGTTTCTCTTTCCAAGTCTCTGTCTCATTCGAACATCTCTCTGGAGCTTTCTTTCTCCCTTACCGTGTGTGTGTGTGTGTGTGTGTGTGTGACAGAGAGAGAGAGAGAGAGAGTTTGTTTTCCCCTAGAGCATTTGCCCAGTGAACTGTGCCTTAGGGCCCAGCCCCCACCTGTGGCCAGAGCAGGGGAAGGGGACTTCCTCAGGGAATTTGCTCTCAGAATATCTCAGCTTATGTGACTGTCCAGATGTCCTCTGTGGGTGTCTGCTCACACCACAGCTCTGTCCCTAGTCCCAGGCAAATGCACTTCAGTCCTTGGGTGGGGAGAGCCCATTGGGGAAACCTCCGCATCTCATCCCACCTTTCAGAAATACCCACAAAACATTTGCTTGTACTCAGCAATGACAGGGTCCAAGGTGAAAAATATTTTGCCTACTATACCCACCTGGAGTCTTTCTGTCTTGCATTTTAAGCAAACAATATAAATCTGAAGCACCTAAACACCATTCTTTCTTTTAGAAATACAATCCCCAGAATCTTTTTAAAAAGATCTGTATTTTTGACTTTTTGTTCTCTTCATTCTTCCCCACCAGGCTTGGGCACTATTTAAAGGAAAGTTCCGAGAAGGAATTGATAAGCCAGACCCTCCTACCTGGAAGACGCGTTTAAGATGTGCTTTGAACAAGAGCAACGACTTTGAGGAATTGGTGGAGAGGAGCCAGCTGGACATCTCAGACCCATACAAAGTGTACAGGATTGTTCCTGAGGGAGCCAAAAAAGGTGGGGGTTCTCCTGAATTGGGGTCACAGAACAGAGGCAGGCAGATACATGGAGTGCCTTAATTTTATTCTGAAGGTCACTTTCTATTTTTTCCTTTTAATTGCCTGCTGCCTGCTGCCTTATGCTCAGGCCCAGCAAGCTGCCTGCCCAAGTTGCTTGGGTCATAAGTTGACATTCTCGTATTGTTGCTGTGAGATAATTTCTCATACACTAAGCCTCAGTGTGTGTGTGTTTGTGTGTATGTGTGTGTGCATTGAGGGTATGTTTTTCAGTTAGTCAGTTCTAGTAATATATGGGCTAAATTTTTAAAAAAGAAAAAGCTGGAAAATTCAAAACTTTACTTATCTAATAATCTTTGGTGAGTAACCAACTTGTGAAAGGGAAGGGAAGAATTTGCCCATATATTGTTACTGTGATAATAAGAGTGCTGACTTTTAGCATGTAATATGGTCATTGGGTGCTTATTAAAATTCAAATCAGTAGAGCCCAGGAATCTGCATTTTAAACAATCCTACAGGTGACCTTGCTGGGGGGGGGGCATCCAAGGCACATTTAAACAGTTTTCACTTTATTTCTGTACTTGTCCTATATAAGTCAGACCTTGTAGAAAAAAAAAATGGCATGAATAAGTAACTGCCCAGAGGAGTTGCTGAAAATGCCTTATTTGTCCACACAGTGTTATGCATCCTAAGAATTAAAGCCTCAGGTATTTTTCCAAGATTTGACATTTAGTTAAGTCAGTTCCTTTTTTCTCTCTGTGCCATTTCCCTTTTCCTCAATCACACAGGAGCAAAGCAGCTCACCCTGGAGGACCCACAGATGACCATGAACCATCCCTATACCATGGCAGCACCTTATACCCCACTCCCAGCCCAGGTACAGTAGAGGGGGCAGTACTGGACCTCCGGAGGTGAGGCTGCGTTTATTGTGAGACCACGCGAATCAGTTACCCCACATAGTGGGAAAACACAGCAGAACTTGATCTTTGCTGGACTTGCCTAACTACACGAATGTCCTGCTTCCCGCATGGCATTGCTGCTGGTGTTTTCAAGTAGAGCAGGGATGGGTGTGTCTGCCTGTGGGAATACACTTCTGATTCTCAAATCTTCTGGGAAACAGACCTTTTGTGGAAGTGGAAGATTTGGAAGTAATGCTTTATCATGTGAGACCACAGGGCAGCTGATCTTTGCAGTCTGTCCTGATGTGAATGACAGCTCTGTTTTATCCACTTTGGTGGGTAAAAGAAGGCAGATTTCCCCACAGTACTTTTGGTGCCAGATTCAGCCATATGACGAAGCTTTACATAAAGCATTACAACAGTATCTCCATTGTGCTTTTGGATAGTCTGTGGCTAGCTTCCACTCAGGGTGATGAACGATTGGGATGATTTGGCCACCAGCCTAGTAAGGAATTCCCTGAGGAGCTGAGGGGGATATAAAAGCACCCCCTTTCCCAATGCCAATGCTTTTTATCTCAGCTTCTCCCATGTTCCTTTAGCAGGTTCATAACTATGTGATGCCACCCCTCGACCGAAGCTGGAGGGATTATGTCCCTGATCAGCCACATCCAGAAATCCCGTATCAATGTCCCATGCCATTTGGACCCCGCAGCCACCACTGGCAAGGCCCAGCTTGTGAAAATGGTAAGGAAGACACTGGGGCATGAAACAGAAGAGTTTATTTGGCCATGGGCTGCAGGGAATTCTGGTCTGTCCTCAGGAAGGCCTCACGTATAGGACAGGGGTGAGGATGGGGAAGTCCCAGAGCACATTTAGTCTCAGGATACATGCTGGGCACTACCCTAGGTGGAGTCTTATTTAAACATCACAGAGATCATTCCAGGTGCCAAAAGTGGCCCCATTTTTCTTTAATAGAGAAGATTCCAGAAGCTCATAGATTGTAAGTAGGGACACAGGGAGATTATTGAGCTAGTATTTCTCTTAAGCGGTGGTGTGTTTGTTGTCATTGTCAGTGATATTAGAGGTGATAAAGGGAAGGGAATGGATAAAATGAAAAACACATAAAATGTCCCCATAGGTACCGAGCTACTGAGTCCCAGACAAACTCGCTCATTTGGGATTTAATGTGGTCCTGGGCCCATAGGAGTGCCCCCCCCAACATCAAAATGAGCTTGCTCAGCAGAAGTGCTGCTAGGTGCAGGTGAAATTGCACAAGATGTGCTGAATACAGCCAAACTCAAGCTTTCAAGACTTGGGGTTAGTCATTTAAATAGAAGTCCTGACTAAGTTCAACACTCTGATCCTTTCGGATGTTGTAGGAGCATTTGCTCCTTCACAGCTTGGCCAGTTTGCCTTTGTTTCCAGTCATGTTTAGGTCATCTTGGGCTTTTGGTAGTGAAAAAGGTGTGCCATTATTTATGTTTGTATTGAGTGGAATGTTTGCAAAAAAGCTCAGAATTTGACTATGTTGGCTTTTCAAGAGTTATTTGCAGCCAAGGTTGGTTTCCCATATCATAGTGGAGGAATCAGCTACCATTAAACCAGCTTCTGAAATTCAGACCTCTGTCCAGTGCATCAGCTCTGTTGAATGAACAGCCATAGTAAAGAGACAGTGTTGAGAACTGTGCAAAAAGATGGATTAGGCAGACATTTTTGAAACATAGGTGATACTAAATGAAATGCCAGCACAATAAGGTTTTCTTTCACTTATTCTTTCTCTATTCATGATTAATGCAACACCATCTCCAGGAAACATGGTTGAGTTTCCCCCAAACCCAGAAGTAGCAAGCCACACAAACATGGACTAAACAATTTGTTGGTTTTAAATGGGCTCTTTGGTGTCAGCACTCACATGGACCTGAGGTCTCAGCTCTGCTATGGACTTGTTATGTGAACAGGGGCAAATCACTTCAGCTCTCTGAGCCTCAGTTTCCTTGTTTATCAATTGTGGAGAGAGAGCTCCGAGTTTCCTCCCAAAGCTGTGCAATGGCTCCTTTCCCTTTCAACCCTGTTTTTTCCAATTGAACTTGGGCTTGTCATTACCTTATAAGAGTGTGCCCTGCCAGCTGCTTATGCCAGGGGGAAAGTGAGTGGGGCTCCAGCCCCTTCCTTCCCAGCTTAGTACACACCCCAGGCAGCCTCTCAGTACATCAACTCTCTGTTTAGACATCATCTGATTTTTATTTGCAAATGCAGGTTGCCAGGTGACAGGAACCTTTTATGCTTGTGCCCCACCTGAGTCCCAGGCTCCTGGAATCCCCACAGAGCCAAGCATAAGGTCTGCCGAAGCCTTGGCGCTCTCAGGTGAGTGCAGCATCTGATTCTGGAGGCGCCTGCAGGAGGCCAGCCTCTGCTGCCGCTCCCCGTCATCTTTGGGTACATGGGAATTTAGACACTCACTCTGCTCCCCCTGGGGTCAGGAGTAGGTGATGGGTGTCCTGTGTCCAGCCTAGGTGGTCACCTGGTCACTGCAGTGAATAAAGAGCACCATTAGAAAACTGAGCAGTGAGAAGCCAGCTTATGCCTATGATGACAGGTCCCCACTGCTGGTTCGGTTCAAATGGAGTCCTTTTAAATTCTCCATTGGCACCTCCCAGAATTGCCAGGAATGTGAAAATACTCCAGTTTCCTTTACCAAGGGCCCTCCTTCAGCCAACATTTTTGTAGCGTAGAATAATTTCTGAGGAAAGCATAAGGGGACGGGGAGGGGGGAGGTATGTGGGATCACAGTGTATGGCACACCTCTTGGGGGTGGGACACAACTATAAGAGGGACTTTACCTAACAAAAACAATCAGTGTACCTAATGCTTTGCACTCTCAATGACTCCTAAACAATTTTTTTAAAAAGCCTATGGGCTTCTCATTTTGCGAAGCTGATCATCTTTCCATGTTTGGCCACAGATAGGTCCTCCTAACCTGCTTCCTAGGGACATTAATTCTGGTCCCTGTCTCTATAATGTTGGTGTGCCTACAAGTAATGAACATTTTGGTCTCCTTCTGAACTTCAGTATAGCTTTCAAATAAATCTGATTTTTAAAGTTCCATTTCTGGAAAAAATAATTTTACCTTCCAGCTCCTTCCAGTCCTGAAGCCCCTAATGAGGCTGGTGCCTTTCTTCTGAGGCGCCCTTGAATAATGGAGGACACCCTTTGGGAGGAGGGGCTTCTGAGTAGGAAAGCTTGGGTTTGTTTTTAGAAACTTTCAAACCCTTTCCTTGAGTACCTAAGACTTGCGTGGGTGCCTGATGAGTAGAAATAAACAGCTATTTATATCTCTGTGACCTTGTGATTTCTGATGACATTAAATGAAATGAAACTGCCCCGCAAGTCACCTCTAATGGCCAACACCCACTCTTCTTGGGGTGTGCCGTTTGGCTCGTGCTCAGCTGGTGTGTCGAAGTGGAGGATTGAGATGTGATGTGGGTGAAGTCTCAAAACCCACCATTGAGGAATAAGAGGCTTCTGTGGGTTTCTTGTTTGGGTATGCATGATACAGATTAAGTATCAACCTTGAGCACGTTTCTCAGAGAGCCATGATGCCTGTTCATTTTAAGTCTCGTGCAGGACCTATGGGTAGCTGTCTCCTGTCCTGGTTGCCCTCTTGCAGTTTAGGAGGCTTTGCAAACCTCACATTGTTCTTTGAGCCTGTAGGTGTTATTTTAAAGACGTTTCTGAAATCAGCAGAATTTTTTTT
>NW_003852544.1:2473398-2483973 GCF_000181295.1 Otolemur garnettii
TTAAATATTAGTATTTTTTTTGCTAGTCAAAATTAAACTTTTTTCCAAAATCAAAATTGATTTGCTTAATGATGGATTCTCATTTGGTGACACATGGCTTAGAATTTTAAACGTAAATGTTGTCACCACCGTCAACATCATCATCCAGAAAAAGTGACTTAGTAAGTTCTTAACAGGTGGTACTCTCTAAAATGAGTGAAACATATTTGCAGAAAATTAATGAAACACATGTTCCCTCTTCCAAAAACAAAAGAACCCATGGCCACATAAATTTGGAAAATGTTGGTTTGGACAAATTAAATAGGTTTCTGTCCACAGGACGTCTGTTAAGTGTTGAATGCACCCACACTGTCTGTGACTCCAGTGGGGCAAAGTGCATGTAGCATTTCCTAGGCTTGATTGCCTCTGGGATGGGTTACTCTCTCATACAGCGTCTTGGGACTCTAGTTTCACCAAACACACTTTGTTCTGGCATCCTGGTGTCCTGGTCCCTTAGCACTGACTCTGGAGCTCTGTGTTTGCAGATTGCCGACTGCACATATGCCTGTACTACCGGGAAATCCTGGTGAAGGAGCTGACCACGTCCAGCCCTGAGGGCTGCCGGATCTCCCACGGACATACCTATGATGCCAGCAACCTGGACCAGGTTCTTTTCCCCTACCCAGAAGACAATGGCCAGAGGAAGAACATTGAAAAGCTGCTGAGCCACCTGGAGAGGGGCGTGGTGCTCTGGATGGCCCCTGACGGGCTTTATGCTAAGAGACTGTGCCAGAGCAGGATCTACTGGGACGGGCCCCTGGCGCTGTGCAGCGACCGGCCCAACAAACTGGAAAGAGACCAGACCTGCAAGCTCTTTGACACTCAGCAGTTTCTGTCAGGTAACGCATCTGTCTGTCCCAGGGACGGGGTCACAAATGTGGAGGCACTTTCTATCCTGGGCTGAGGTCTTCACTCTGTTAACCTCAGAGCTCAGCAGGCTTGATCCCAGAATAGGCCTCCTGTCTGGCTCAGAGTATCATCTCTGGGCAAGAGGGGTGAGAAGAGGGTCCAGATGAGAGTGCCCAGGTGGCCTGTGGCTCAGGTTGACATCTTGGGATTCTAGTTTTCAACAAATAGTCACCTCTTCACCAGCTTCCATTTTATTACAATATGATCTCAGCAAGCATGTCTGCCCTGATGGCAGCTATTTTCAGGTTCCTAGAAAAATTATAAAGGTTAAAAGTCTATTGTTAACATTCTTGGTTGTGAGATGTGTCACCCTTATGCAGATGCTGCCCAGCAGGTGGAACCAAGGATTGAGTGTACTGAACTGATTTTGCAAAGGGGAAATTATGAGAGTGCTTTGAGTTATCTCTGTGATATGAATATTTCTAAGCATGTTTTTCAGAACCAGCAAGTTTTGTTTTCCTAGTCTTGATTTCAAGACGATTAAATTAGCCCCGGGTTGGCTTTTGTGAAACCACTGGCCTTGTCACCACTGGGGCTTCATCTATAGGATCGATAGCTGTGCAGACGTGGGGTGCCTTCACGGCAGGAGAGAGTTCTCCACCTGCCCATGAACCACCGGTTCTTCCTCAGCCTTTTCCTAAACCTATTCTTTCACTTAAGGCCTCCTTCAGATTCACCCTCTGTCTTTGGTTGTCCGTTTTCCTGAATGTGCTTCCTCGTTCAATTCATTTACAACAACACAAAGCATCTATGTGCTCTGGCGCTGCTGATGTTTGCTGAGCCTTGGGGTTTATGGAAGCTCATCCAAGTCCTCTTTTGGTGTCCCAAGCAAATAATGTCCCTGGATAACAACAGGGATTGTCCTCCACATGGAGGCTGACGAAAGGATGAGGGAGAAGTGTGTTGGTCCTCCAAGGCAGTGGCAGGTGAGGAAGACTCTGGGCAACCCTCACTCCAGCAGCAGAACTGTCGCTAAGCCCCAGCCAGGACTATCTTATCTGTTTTGGGGTCAGATGTGGCAGTAATGGTGGGGACTGAGGAAGCCAGTGCAGGCACCCTGTTGGCATCTCCTGTGTCTGCTTTGGGGTTTGCAAGAGCTCACATGTCCCAGGAAGGCTGAAGTCCACCAGGTGTGGATTTCCTCAGAGACCGTGAATCTTGATGTGTTTGGTGTCAGAAGGTATCACAGGATGAGGGCTTTCTAATTAAGGCGTCCCAGGAAACTGGTACTTGCTTCTCTGAGTTCCTCCTGCTCAATACCTGTGGGCCTCCTCGGGCCGTGAACTCCCTTGCTTAAAATTGAACGTTCTCTGTGAGTAGGAGCTATTCTGGTTTTTCTTTTTTTCCTTCTTCTGTAAGCCAGGGCTGTGCTTTCTGCCCACTGCAACCTCTCACCTCAAAGCCTTCACTGAGGTTCTAGGGGAATGCTGTGAACGTAAAAACTGCAGCTGTGTCGACCAGCTTCTGCATAATTAAGGATTCCCATAACGTTCTCACGTTATCAAGTGGTTGAGGCCTGGCTTTTTCAGAGAATTGTGCCAGCTCGCCACTCTGAGCAGCCCGTGTAGGTGTGCTCTCAGACCACGGCAGGCAGCGCGAATGTGTTTTACACATTCTGACTAAGTCGTTTGGGTTTAATTTGAATTCTGGAAAAAAAAAAAGCAGGAAGTCAAATAGTCCTGTGAGTTAGCTAGAAACTGGTCTTCAGTTGAAGAGAACAGTGGAAATCTTTGATATCTACCCATTCAGGATTTGCACACCACTGGGGACAGCCCCAAAGGCACAGCGAGGATGTGTATCTGATAAGGACACATCCGCGGAGCTGTTGTGCAGAAGCGTTAGCTGCTCCTGTGTAGTCACTTCTTTTGCAGACATGACATTTTACTGTGGCTACAGGCAGGAGAGTCATCTTGCATATGGGTGGGGAGAATGGGTCAATGACAAAAAGATTGGGCACATGTCTTCCATCTGCTTCACGTCCTTCAGGTAGGAGTGGTGGCCTCAGGATATACGTATCCACAGCGTGAGGCCAGTCACTGCCTTTCTCATCTTAGGTTATGGGTCTGTCCCCACCTCGACTCACACAGCTGAGGTCTAAGGCCTCGCAGACGCCCATCGCAGGCGCTCAGACCCCAAGCTGACCTTGCATATTTTCTGTGGCACCCAAGTTCCATAGATGTCCTTGGTAGGACAGCTGCTTGATTATGTGTGCTCCACAGTTGGGGAAGGAGGTTTTAGAATAAAACCCATCCCATCCTCTGGGACGTCAGAACATTCTGATTTGGTTTTTTTAAGAAAATTTCTCCTTTCCATAAATTGCTGTTTTATCTCAACCCGACTTCATTTCTTCTTTTTCTCCCAACTTCACTCCTGTCTGCTACCTTTTGTCTTCTTGTGGGTCTTTGTGTTTCAAATCAGGGTTCTGAAGCCTGTGGGCCAGATTCCTCTTGAGGAATCCAGGAAAACCCGGCACACGGAGGAACTTGTGTATGCAATTTTGCATTGGGGGCGTCCAGGTTAAGAGCCTTACTTAGGGAAACAAAAGAGTACCTATCCTTCCTGTCTTCAAAATCACAGCAAGCTCGTGTTTTCCCGTGTACCCTGGCATTGTTCAGTGATGAGGGGTTTTGAACATAGTGGTTTTTTTCTCTCTCTCTCTCTTATGGACTTCTCCAGAGCTGCAAGCATTTGCTCACCACAGCCGCCCCCTGCCAAGATTCCAGGTGACTCTATGCTTTGGGGAGGAGTTTCCAGACCCTCAGAGGCAAAGGAAACTCATCACTGCTCACGTGAGTATTCGGTTACATTCACATCGTGAGTTTCCCTGTTCTTTATCAAGGTCAGAGTCCCAGTTAGAGAAGTCCTAAATGTGAAGTAAATGTCAAAAGACCTGGGAAAATAAGCGTAACCCTTAAAATAGTATGGGAGGAAGCACAGCCCAGTGAACAGCGTAGCCCAGGGACCCACATGCTGTTCCCAGACTCAAGATCTGCTCACCACAGACGTGGGGAGGAAACGTCAAACCGAGGACACCACTTGTCCCATCTTTCTTGTTTTTCAGCAAAATTGTCATATTCTCATTTTATAGGGGTTGAAAAGAACTGACTAAGACTGTTTTTAAAATGCTATCTGGCTAGTGGCTCTCACTTGGTAGAGAAATTTTTCCCAAGTGGGAAGTTGCCCATGCTCTGGGGTATTTATTTTGCAGGTCCCTCCAAATATTTCCCAGCCCCCTCTCTTATTTATGGAATTTTAGAAATTATTTAATTCTTGGATATATGTTATTAAAAGTGTCTAAATCTGTCCAGAAGTTTAAGTTGATCAGACCCTTATCGTGTTCTGTAACATAGTTCAAGATGGGTCCAGGTGTGGCAAGTAAACATCCTTTTCATAAAAAAGAAAAGGAAAAAAGGTTTCTGTGGATGACATTTAACATTAATTTGCCATGGGAAACAAATCACTAATACCTAAGATTTTTGAATTTGAAAACTTCCTGTCGCTATGAAGTATTATTCACGGGCCCAGATAGTGAGGAATACCAGGTAAAAAATTATACCCCATAATATCAAAATTTATATCTTATTTTAGCTCTGATCATATTTCCTGTTGAAAATGGAAATAAACCACTGTGTTATCTTGAACACACAGCCCCCCTTTTTGATTATAAAAACAAAAGCCAACCAGCCAATAAACAAAAGTATAGTCCCATGGACTTCAGAGTTTTCTCATGAATTCTCTCTAGTAAATGACATAATAATTGATATGATTGTTGATATAATAGTTGATACCTTGTTAACAACCATGATTGTTAAATGGCTAAATAAACTTGGCATTGCTAAATAATGCTGAAGAAGTTGATGGTCGACTTTCGCATCATTGATCTGATTTTAAGGGTTATTTTAACACAGGGCTCTCCTGAACATGGTGCTGTATGGTCCATAAAAGGAAAATAACATGGGTACACCTATGAGATCTATTTCTTTATTTTTTTTTATTATGGATTTGATTCCTTTCAGGTACTTACATAGGAATTATGCTTAAGCCATTCTATATCGAGTAACGCAATGCATTTAATAGCACAGTTGATTGAGAGCATTCAGCTTATCTTAGATGTTATAACTTCAGAAAAAGCTGTGAGTTGAGGGCTTTTTTTTGTGAATGTGATCCATACTGACAACCAAATTAGGTAAATTTGAGATCAATTAATTTCTCTTTTTCCACAATAGCAGTTTTGCTATTATTTAATTTTCTTTTTTCTCTTATCTTCATTGTCTTTTCCCTTATACAGATTACCTAGCAATGAAGTCACTCAGGATGAGTTCTGAATGTCAAACTCTGCAAATTGCAATTGTGGAAAAAGAAAATCATTGGCTTAAGTTACCCTGAACTAATTACCTCAGACTTCCTTTTAATTTGATCATTTTACCTGATTTGTCTTAGCTAAATGCAAGTATTAAGTGGCAATTGATTTAAAAAGCAGCATATTTAGCCCAGAATTAAATAGATTTTGGTTACTTCTTTACAGGTGGCTTTATGTTAGCACTAAGAAAAAAATCGGTTTTTCACCTAATGTGAAGGTATTTAACATGCCCGCCTGGGTGAGGAGCTCTCCTACAACTTGAATTTTACCTTGGAAGTGAGAACAATGTAATCTAAAAAGTTGTTCCTTTATATTAATTTGAAAAGAAAAATCGGTTCTTCAGATGGCCCAAATATGAAATGTTTTGATGTGCTATAAAACTTTGGACTTAACTTTACTGTCTCCTTAGAATTTGAGAGTTATTTAATGATGAGCCAGTTACAGGACATCTCAGTAATGCCTTTTTAAAAACTCTTATTAAAGGTGGAACCTCTGCTCGCCAGACAACTGTATTATTTTGCTCAACAAAACAGTGGACATTTCCTGAGAGGCTACGATATGTCTGAACATATCAGCAGCCCGGAGGATTACCACAGATCTATCCGCCATTCCTCTATTCAAGAATGAAAAACGTCAAGACAAGTGATTTTGTTTCGTTGTACATATTTGACAGCTAACTGACTGACTGCCCTCTTTTTTCTTTTGAAGAGCTCAGTGATGGGAGTTTGGCTCAGCAGTTAAGGAACCCCATGTTAAAAATATGTGTAGAAAACTGACTGCATCTGATTGACAGATGAGCTCATTTCCAAAGGAAGGATAGTCTTCCTTCTCTCTTGGGAATAGACTGCCATCATTGACAATGAATGTGAAAATTGATCAAACAATATGTTTACATTTTCTTATTCTACTCTCTTTAGTTTGGTGATTAGTGCTTGCTTAAAGATTAAGAAAATGTATTCAGTATTGACCACTGCCTACAGTGATAATTGTGCTTAGGTATTATTGTACCATTTCTCAGGGAAGTAAAGTCTAAATTGGAAACAACTCTGTCCACAAAAGAAAGATATTTTAATGTCTGCAAGGGCTGTAGTTCTTATGGACAATGCTTACTGGGTGAAGGAAACTGAATCTTTGACTGAGGTCACGGTGCCTGCAGCCATGCGTTGGTCCGTCCTCCCACTTGCCCGGGGTCTTCTGGGGGTGCCCTTCTTTGCCTCCCATTTGCATCCCCTCCTTGATCTCTCCTGGTAAACTCTTGCTATTTTCTTGAGCCAGAAAGCATTATGGCCACTCTTGGATGTCCTGCTCTCTAGTGATCTTTAAGTAAGGGTTACAAGTTTGGGTTGTTGTTCTTTGTGTTTTTGTCTCCCATTCTTTAGAAATGATTGCTAAAGCTCTTTTCTTAAGGAAAAAAAGAAAAGATAGAAGAGCAACTGTCCAAGTACTAAAGATATATTTTTAAAATGTTAGGCCATTTCCCCTCTTCTGTTTGTTTGGCTATCAGTCAGTTATCCATGGCAACACTAAAGAGGAGTAGCCAGTGATTCTCAGGTTGGTGAGCTGTCAGGGCACAGGAGGGCAGGATTTAACTGATTGCGTAACTGCAGACTCAGGGGCTGTTTCTGCTTATTTAGTATATTATATGCTTCCTCATGCCAATAATAGTTTGACCAGGCCTTAAAATTACTGGGCATTTTCTAAATAGATCTTTTTATAGAATCCCAACTATCTCTACTTGCTTAAGTAAATCTGATCACTTACATTTTTTGCTGTTTATTTGGAAAGTACAGCAGTTTAGACTGGGTGTCATGCTGCAATATCTTTTTTCAGCTGTTACTTCCAGACTCAGCAAAAGATTTGACAATTCTCAAATATATGCCACTCTTATTCTTATCTATATTTTTAAACTCATTCAACAAGCACATCTCAAATTCCTATTGTGTCCCTTGTTTTAGGTTTATAGCCTTGATCAGGTTTTATATCTAATGAACTGCTGGAATGTCTTGTTTTGTTTTGTTTTTTTTTACTTTTTAAAAGGGGTTTTCAATACCAAAGGAATACATACTAACTAAAGACAGTATAAACAGTATTAAAGAGCATCTCCTTTTTTCCCAGCCAAAATTCTTCTCTCTAGAAGTCCATAAGAAGAGTTCAGTTTCTTCTTCTGACACATTTCACTGTTCTATATTCATACACTTGGCCAGGCACAGTGGCTTACATGTGTAATCCCAGCACTTTGGGAGGCCAAGGCAGGAGGATCACTTGAGGCCAGAGTTGGAAAATGCTGCGAACAATACAGACCCTGTCTCTATAAAAAACACAAAAACTAGCCAGCATAGTGGGTGCCTGTAGTCCTACTTACTCTGAAGTCTGAGGAAGAAGAATCGCTTGAGTCCAGGATTTCCAGGCTGCAGTGAGCTATGATCAGGTCACTGCACTCCAGCCTGGGTGGGAGCATCTTGCAACAAAGATTTACCGCATCATTTCAAGGCAATGTGCCCAGGGGGGTTAGTAGCCACTTAATATGGATACGTTTTGGGAGCAGCTAGTGTCTCATGAACTGTAGTAATTTATACATCTTATAGATGCAAAGAATTTTGGGATATATTATCCTAAGGGAAGAAGATGAAATTAGGAACTATTGTTTCATGGGCCCCTGCAGATGGCCCTCTTCAAGGGAGAATATTTCCGTCTGCCTGATAATTCAGAGAAACTTTCTTGGAAGTCTGGTCCAGGAGTGCTGTGTTCTCTCACTTCTCTGTAAATGCTTTTGCTGCTGTTGTTTTATGTTACATGCTTTAATAGTGGAGTTGCATTTTCTGGAACTTGTTGGCTTTGGCTACTACCTCCTTTTTTGTCTGTATACAGAGATACCTCGAGTTTTTATGTTTGTGGGGTTTTTTTTTTTCTTTTAATTTTGAGGGATCCAGAAGGATCCGTTCACCCTAGGGAATGAACTAAGTATGAAATTGTCAGGGTTCTCAGGACTTTGAAAAGAATAGCTTCCTCTTTTCTTATCTCGAATAAAGTAGGATTGATGAACTAGAATTTAGCATCTACTCAATGGAAAATGTAGCTAAAGAGTTTGAATAGTTGTTATGGTCAAGAGCTCTGGGTCATAGGGAAGAAAATCTTCATGTCTCACGGGTGTGTATCGTTGGCTTTTTTCTTGTTCTTGGGATTTCATATATTTAGCAAAATCTCAAACAATAATCGATATCTTCTGGAACACTATAGAGAACCAAGTGACCAACTTGTTTGCAAATGAAACCTTGGGACCCCCTGAGTCCCGGGACTGTTAGTTACCCAACAAAGGACCCAGCTAGACTGTTGGGTTTGAGTTAGAGCCTGCTCCATGGTGAGGAAAAAAACATAAAATCCTATAGAGGAATGTGGTTATCACCTGAATGCAGGTACCTGCCTCGAGTTTGTGTTTAAAGAAAAGTAGTGCTTGGGTTCAGGCCTACATGAGGTTGATGTGCTGCACCAGGAAGGCCATGCTGGGAGCATCAGCTACTTTATTAGAAAAAATCCAGATAATTTAAATACTTTTTGTTCCACTTGTATGACACCTGTCCTCTGTCTCAAGGACAAAAGTTCTAAAAGTGGTGAGATTCCTAAGGTCTATGTTTATATTACACATCTCCCCAGACCATTTGTCCCCACTGACTGCAGCCATCTAGATGTTGCATTAAGGCTCTCTTACTATATGTATCATTTTGCAGGTTGCTCTTTCCCCAACCCAGTGTTTGAGACTGGTTAGTGTAAGTGGATCTCATACTTCCCTTGCCAATTGTGGCTGAGTGGCCTGTCACATGAATGCAGTGATGGCTGATTTTCCTGCTATTTATTTTGTATTATTTTTTTAAATTTTAGATTACTATGAAGGCACATACTATTAGACTACATAATTTACACATGCAAGGTTAAAGCTGAAGTTAAAGCCCAAGTCCTACACCCAGGGACTGTGCCATATATCCATGTATTATACCCACTGGGTGGGATCCTACTGAGTCCCCTCCACCCTTTTTAACTTAAATGAGACTTTTTCTCCTGTGAGTCTGTGATCGTTAATCTTCTAGTTTCAAATTGATATTGAGTACTTGAGGGCAGCTCAGTGGGTAAGGCACCGGCCACATACACCAAGTCTGGCAGGCTTGAACTTAGCCCTGGCCAGCTTAACAACAAAGACAACTGCAACAAAAAAAGTAGCCGGGCATTGTGGCAGGTACCTGTGGTCCCAGCCACTAGGGAGGCTGAGGCAAGAGAATCGCTTAATCCGAAGAGTTTGAGGTTGCTGTGAGCTGTGACATCATGGCACTCTACCCAGGCCGACAGCTTAAGGCTCTGTCTCAAAAAAAATTAAAAAATAAATAAAGTTTCTTGATATTAAGCTCTTAAGGTGCTTGTTTTAACAATCTTGTATTACTTAGGAGAATGTTCTCCAATTTGTTACAAATGACAATAGATTGCCCATCTTTTTACGCCTGCGTAGTATAACATGGTAATCACAGTTCATAAATCAATTCATGTATGTATTGAGCACTTGAGTTGTTTCCACATCTTTTCAATTGTGAGCTGCTAGGAACATTCGAGTGCAAATGTCCTTGTGATAAAATGTCTTTTTTTTTCATTTGAGTAATGAAAAAAAAGTAGTGGAATTGCGAGGTCAGATGTTTCTTTGCAGTTTTTGGCTGGAGCTGGGTTTGAACCCGCCACCCCCAGTATATGGGGCTGGCGCCCTATTCCTTGAGCCACAGGCACTGCCCGGGTCAGATATTTCCTGCTATTTATTTTCACTGCTTCTAGGAAGATGCTCATGATGTGTAGCTGAAGTGGAGAAGAGAAATGAGATGTGAGGCAGAGAAGAGACAGGCCAGCAGGCCAACGCTCCTTTAGTACAAATGCTGCCTATTTAGGGGCCTTTCAGGTAACATAGGTCACTTCCCTTCCTCATCCTCCCTCACACTCCCTCTTTGTGGCAGTGGCCTGCTAGTGGGTAACACCTGCCAGGTCCCCTAATTGACATCAGTGTCCTGATGGCTCTGCTGATTGTTAGTATTCACAGGCGAGGATGCCTCAAGAATTAGCAAGAACATTCTGTGTATACTTCGTTTACCATCAATTTTTATGTAAATTACCTTTCTGATTAGATTCATGAATAAAAACTGTAAATAAATGTTTTTAGTTGATAAATAAAGACTAAAAATTTGTTATGGACTCTGTGTGTATGTTAAACATTCATCTTAACTTTTTTTTTTTTTTTT
>NW_003852544.1:2484894-2486028 GCF_000181295.1 Otolemur garnettii
AATTTGGGGTTTGCTAAATGGTAACCAAAGGGAGAGAAAATGTACTTTCTTTCCTCAACCCTCATAAATTCTTAGTTGAGACACTGTCCTGAAAACAAAAGTCAGATGAAGAAGAGAAGAACCAGCCGATGATATGTGTTGTACCCATCACCTCACATGGGAGGGTCCTCAGTTCAGAAGTGTCTCTTTCATGGCAGTGGCTTAGGGACCTTGCTTAAACAGTAGTTTGCTAAAGACCCATAAATCCAGGTACCAAACCCATAAATCTGAGCAGACTGACAAGACAAAGGTGAGAGCAGTTCCAGTCTTTTAGAAGGTGGGAAAATGTGGGAAGGTAGTAAAACCTGTTTCCAGATTCCTCTGAGCCAGCAAGCAAATGCTGTCTCCAGTGAGGAAGGATTTATATCCTGCCGTTAACAAGCAGAGGCTGAGGAGGAGTGTTCCCTGGCAGGTTCAATGTCTTTAACTTAGTAATCCTCAAGATTTTAGGGAGAAATATTTTGGTTTCCCTCAGTTTCCCCTTTAAAATTTTACTTTCAGAAAATGTAACATATTAAAAGCCAAGTTGGTAGATTGCGGTTACAGATTTTAAGATAAGGATTTGGCAAAGGGAGAGAAAAACATGAATTGGGACAAGTAAAAGGGGAAAAATGAGTATATGTTATCCCATGTTATATTAGATAAGTCCCTTAGTCCTGAAAATAGGTCAGCTCAGTTCATCCCATTGCCGAGGTTATATTGTAAGAAGGTTTCCATCAAAGTTAGGTCCCTAAATAGGGTAGACAAACAAAGATTTTCTAAAAGACATTTCTAAGGATACAAAACTTAATGTTTGGAGCAGTCTATAAACTCCCTGAGTATGGAGAGCAGCCAGCTAAGATTTCTAGATTTGGGCTCCAAGAATTTTCTGTTTGAATAGGCAGGCAGTGGCAACCTGATGGATTTTTCTGGATTGTTTGCATCAGATGTCCCAGTGCACCTTTTGCCCATAAATAAGTTATGGTGATTTCTCCAAAGTTTATATCAAGTTTCTAGGTTTAGCTTGTTAGGGCTTCAGGAAAGGTACAGTTTTAATTTCTAGGGATTTTAAGTCAGAAAGTTGAGAGAAATTTGGAAACCTTAGTCTGGAGAATC
>NW_003852544.1:2486231-2502907 GCF_000181295.1 Otolemur garnettii
AAGCTGACTTTGCTAGAACTTTCCATGTGGAATTTTCAGATTAGACTATTGAAAGCCATTCCTGGCTAGGAAACCAAGTCACAGACTTGCCATCAGATTTTAGTTGGTCAATTTTTTTTCTTGAGTTCTCTCAAATATTTTGAGGCTCCTAGGTCTGTTAGAAAGTGACATTTTTACTTACTGTAGGGCTAGGAACTCTGGAAGGGAGCTATGTAGACAACCTACCAGGGCAAGGGCTTAATCGGTTCTTTAAAGTCAACTTTAGCACAGCCTTGGTAACATAACCTGTGTTTCCAATTGTCTTGTTACAAAGAGAACAAACTTACTGAACTTACAAAGATAACTACATTGTCATAAAAATAAGAATACTCACAAATAGTTTCCAAATAATGGAGGAAGCAGGCAGAGAAAAAGCTAAATATTTCAATTATTGTTCCCCAAAATATACTTTATGTAAATAGCTTAAGAGGAAAACATTTTTTCTTAACTCTGGAAAGCAAAACATAAAAGGAATCAGCAATGCTTTAAACAAAAAAAAGTTAGAAAAAACAACTCCAGTCCTTCATCAGTTTGGTCTTAGGTTATTCTCGTTTTGCTTTATGTTGGATTAGCAATTTTATCAATCCAGTTTTTTCATTACAGTTCTGAAATTTTTACCTAGTTCCATGTCATGGTCTCAAAGTTGTCAGACACCTGTATTCAAGAGTACTTGTAGCAGTTTTCCCCATGCACTTCCTTGAAAATGCAACACTTCAGAATTTGCCAAGAACTTAGGGAAAAGCATTGGAATAAAGCAATTAATACCAGACAAAACTTAAAACAGAAACACAATTGATAAGAAAATTTCATTATTTTCGGTGGCCTACAACAATTGAACATAATAGCCATAATTATGACTGACAACATGTGCCAAAACATAACAGATTTTTAGGAAGCTCATACGATTTTGGAATAAATATTAGTAACATATCCATGCCAACATTATTTTGTATTTAATAGTGTTTTCCATACAATTTAACTTAATCAAATAACCTGGTTTATTACCTCTCTCTCTTTTTTGTTATGATCCTTGAGGGACCCTCTGCAACATCCCAAAGTTAGCTGGCTAGAGGTCAAAAACGACTTCATTTTAGAATTTGAAATTTGATGTTGTCCATAGGTTTAAAACACTTGATTGAAATGTGATCACAGGTCACTGTAAATGGATAATCATTCATGCAGCAAAAGTGATCATTTGAAATTTTCCAAAAGGAAACGCTCTACTAGAGAGGAGATTCAGTTTTCCAAATAATCAAAAGACTTAATAAAGACAGTATGAGGCGTGGCGCCTGTGGCTCAGTGAGTAGGGCGTTGGCCCCATATACCAAGGGTGGTGGGTTCAAACCCAGCCCTGGCCAAAACTGCAACAAATAAATAATCGGGCGTCATGGCGGGTGCCTGTGTAGTCCCAGCTGCTTGGGAGGCTGAGGCAAGAGAATCACCTAAGCCCAAAGAGTTGGAGGTTGCTGTGAGCTATGACTTCACAGCACTCTACCAAGGGTTAGTAAGTGAAACTCTGTCTCAAAAACAAAAAAACAAAAAAAAGACAGTATGAGGCAGACAGAGGCTGCTTCTCCCCCATTCCCTCTTTTTAATGTAGTTTACTCAAAAGGTAAACAAATATATTCTATTATCTTTATCAGAATTACTTGAAAATATTCTTTGAAAAATAACACCAAATTTTAGTCTTATATCAGTAATACTAAGGCATTTAAAAAAACTTTATAATAAATTTATTTCATCTTAGTTTGATCATACATAATAAAATTTCATTAAATTTATTTTATAACCCTCCTGTCACTTCTTTTTGTGTTCAGTTTTATCTATATCATTTTTCTTTATTTCTTTATTTTGAAGTAACCTTTAAATAACCTCCAAATCAGACAAAATTACCTTTCCTATTACAAAACCACATCTTTAAGTCCTTTTTATAAGCATCCACACCAAAAAACACATTCTTTATATACTGTATATATGGAATTGTTTATGTTATACTCAGTGATATATACATATTTTATATTTTATTTTATTTTATTTTTAAAATAAATATATTTTATTATACATATTTATTAGAATTTTAACTTCTAGTTACCCTAATTTCCAGTGAAAAACCTGGAAGTACGCAATTTTAATTGTCATATGCCAAAACATTTTTGAATACATACTTTATAAGTTTTAGAAATATAGACTTCTTCATGGAACAATTGTTTAAGTTTGAAATGTGACATAATTGCTAATAAACCTAAATATCTTTTTGTTTTTCTGAAATAATAAGTAAAAAATGTATAAGCTTTACAATTATATATAACAATTAATATTTTTAGCATTATATTTTATTGAAATGATCTGGATATCCGTTATTTATCTCAGCAAAATTCTAAGGTATAGCTACCAAAAAGACTTGAGAAACTTTTAAAAGTAAATATATTATAAAACATAATTATGATTAAAATTTCATTTATAAGCTTTTATCCCATTTACGTCTTATTAAATGTACTTGCTGTCAGGTCACATGCATATTTTTAGGATCTTGAGTACCCAGCTATATATATATATATATATGCTTGCATCTCTAGCACATCCGGTGCTGACAGACAAGTCTATTTTCATTAAACCAGTAATATTTTTATTTACCAAAGATTACTAAAGTCACATGAACTTGAAAATTGAGTTTATTTATTTATGAGTACTCATTTACCTTTACCTTAATTTGGTACTGTGCAAACAATATACAAACACAATATAGACATCTACATATGTGTAGATACAACATAAAGCACACGCGTACATTGGGTGCACCTAAGAGCGTTTTCCTTCCAAAAAAAGACCAAGAAGGCTTAGGGCCTGTAGCTCAGTGGCTAGGGCGCCAGCCACATGCACCGAGGCTGGCCCGTGCGAACCCAGCCTGGGCCTGCCAAACAAAATGACAACTACAACAACAAAAAATAGCCGGGTGTTGTGGTGGGCACCTGTAGTCCCAACTACTTGGGAGGCTGAGGCAAGAGAATCACTTGAGCCCAAGAGTTTGAGGTTGCTGTGAGCTGTGATGCTATAGAACTCTACAGAGGGCGACATAGTGAGACTTTGTCATAAAAAAAAAAAAAAAAAAAAAAAGACCAAGAAGTACAAACTAAAGCTGAGACACTCACTCAGAGGAGCTCAAAACGTTTCTGTCATCCCTGTAGCTGTGTTGGCTCTGGCAACCTGCGCCCAGCCTTGCACACGACAGCGATTTTGATTTTGTGATCACGCCACTCATGTCCAGGGTTTTAAAGGTTCCCAGCGCAACCAAGTACCAAGTGAGCTGTTTTCCATCATAAGTAATGCAAGGCAAAATGCAGGATTTTCTGTCATTTAGGGCCACAGTCTTTATGCAAAACATTAAATTTTCCAAAACAGTTAGATTGAGATTTTTTAAAATGCATGTTTCATCGTCTGCTTGTGAAGAAAGGGGACAGGGTGATACCAAAATGAGTGATGCCTCTCCCTATGTGAACTGCCCCAACTAAGGAGGCTGTCCTGGGCCTGGCCAGTCTGTGCCCAGCTGCTGCTCTGGGTGATCTGGCTGCTTGCAGCTGGAACAAGCCTCCAGTCCCTGCCTCCTGTCACCTCGGTGGCCAAAAGGGAGCAGAGGGAGGAGAGTTCCTGGAGAGTTCTTCCCACTGGCTGGACCAAGAGTGGCAGGGAGGACTGAGCAGGCCCTGGACGGCTGGCCCGGGCGGCCTTGAGGTCCCGCAGCTGCATTCAGGACAGGCTGGGACTACTCTGAGGGGACCAGCCAGGAGCTTTTCGCGCCCTCCTACTTGCTCCTTCAGCCCGGGGATAGACAGAGTGGCGTCCGGGATGCCACCTGCTCGTCAGGATGAAGGCAGAGAGCCCTCACGAAGTCCCCGTGGAAACGCAGAAGGAAAGCCCAACGACTGAGCAACGCCGAGAGCGAAAGGGGTTCGTGCGACCGCAGACTCTGGATGGAATCGGGGGGTCAGCCAGGCGGGACCGCAGGTTTTGTGACGAGAGGTCGGGGAGGAGTCTTTGAGGGGTGGGCGTGGCCACGGGGACGCGTGGGCGCAGGGGACGGGGGCGTAGCCCCGGGGACAGGCTCTCCCTGGGTAGGCAGGGGTGGGGAAAGCGGGGGCTGCAAAGGCGAACTCAGTCCGCGCACGGGTGCCCTCCCGAGTCCTGTGGCCCTCCGGGCGGTGCCCTTAGCATGAGCTGGGACCGGCGGCGGCGAAGCCCCGGCCGCTGCTCCGCGCCCCTCCGCGTCCGTGCGTCGGCGCACCCCGGGGTCCCCGGGCGCGGGCGGGAAGTGCGGGGCGGTGTGGGCGAGGCCGGCTGGCCCGGCCCGGCAGGCCAGCAAAAGTCCCTACCGGTCCACAGTAATGAGTGACTAAGCCGCCACTGGAACCCAACACCAGCACCAAAAGCCACACCTCCGGCGCACAGACCTTTACTCATCCACGACGGAGTCCCGGCTTCTCCCACCGCAGAGTGGCAGCGCTGAGCCCTGGGCAGGAGCCCAGCCCTTCCTGGGGACAGGGTGTCCCCACCGGCGGGGCTCCTGCTCTTCCCTTCTGTGGCTGCCCCTATCCCCGCCCCTGAGGTCAGCTGGCCTCCTCCCGTGTCATGAGGCCCGAGGGGTACCAGCCCATGCGTTTCCCACGGGGTGGCCTGTGGCGGCAGAAAACTTTCACACCGGAAAGGCTGGCAGCTTGACTGTGGGAGTGAGGGGGAAACGGAAGGGCCTGAGGGGAGGACAAAGGCAGCTCCACAGAGAGCCGGGAGCAGGGATCTGGGAGTGTCCCTTGGAGGGTCGCAGGGTGGAACCTACTGAGGAAGCTTGTCTGGAACCCAGTGTGCAAAGCTCTGGAAACAGAAAACTCCTGGATCTGCTTCCTCAGGTGTATCTTCCCGTGGCTCCTGGTGTCGCCGGTGACTCCTTGCAGAAAGAGCACAGCTGCACATTGGGCTGCCCTGTGAGCCCAAGGCCCTGGGCACAGCCCTGTGTGTGGCTGTAGGGCCCAGGAGAAGGAATCCGGCTCCGCACCGGGCCCTGAGCCAACATGCTGGGCCTCACTGGGCCCATAGCTGCTTCTCACCTTCCCCACGGAAAGGTGCCTGAGGACAGGCTGTGGTGGCCTGGCACCAAGTGTCCACTTTTCAGTGGTTATTCAACAAAGCCATCATAGAAACTAAATTATATAAACTTATAATGAAGTACATTATTACTAGAAACAAAAGTAACGAATACTCAAAATGTCCATCACCTTCAATTCTTTGACTACATTTTACTAATTTTCTTCCTCTGTCCCTGTGTGTGTACCCCATCTGTGGGGTGGAGGGGTGTGCTGCTGGGCATATTTTCCAACCTTGAGTCCAGCGGTGTGATGTTGGTAACTTGCAGCTGATGGAAGTGTTTACACTACAGGGATGGGTGGACACTGGGAATTAGGGCCTCCCCACTTCTCCCCCAGGCTGGGTATAAACATGTATGAGCGCACCACACGCACACACACACACACACACACACACGGTACAGTTTGCTCCCTGTACTTCCCACATCTGCTTTTAGCTGCTCCAAGGGTATTAAGGTGAGGAGGAAGGACAGCAGGATGGAAAGGAACCAGGGTTGCTCCGTCCCTGGGGATATGATAGCACAGGCCTGTCCTGGAGGACTCTGCTGGCTGGAGGTGTTCAAATGCTGGCCTCATGCATGAGTCTTAGTGAGGCGGAAGGAAAACTGCTGAGGACTTTAGTTTATAGGCACCCAACCTTGCAGTCCTGGACCTAAGTTCTACCACTGGGACTGACCCTTCTTAGCCAGATCCAGGGACTTCTGCATGTCGACCCTTGGCATACCGAGCAGGGCTGCCCCACATCTGTTTGTGTCTCCTTTCCCTCTCTTTCCAAGCTTCCTTCCTTACTTCAGTGGCTGAGGAGGAGTCATGAGTCCCTCCTGCATGCAGCCGTTTGTGGTTCCTACACTGTGTCTTGGAGCACTCTCCTTTGGCTGTAGCACAAGAACCGCTTTCCTTGGGAGGCAGAGCAACCCATGGCACTCTCCCCAGACCCTCGGCCACTCCCTCCTGCGAGGGTCCAGGAGCACCTGCACTACACACCTTGCACCAGGCATCTCATGGCCAAACCAGGAGAAGGGGAGCTGACACTCAAGCCTTCCCACCGTGAATATAGAAGAGGCTCAGGAGTGCAGGTGCATCTACTCCTGTGGGGCTGCCCCTGCCTCCAGGGCACTGGGGTGGACAGTGCTACATTTGTCAGTGCTGGAGGGGGACCGTAGGACAGGGCTTGGGCAAATGAATGGAAACACAACACAAAGTGCCTCTGCCCCAGGCTTAAACAAGAAGCCTTTCACACTCTTCCCGGCACACATTCACTATTGGAAAGTGGCACCTGAGGTCACCACACTTACGCAGCTCCACTGGGGGCATAGATGCTTAGTGGGCTCACATAGATATTCCATGTCACAGTGTGGGAGTTGTCCCTTAGGGACCACCTGCCACCAGCCCAGGTGAAAGGTCCATCTTCCCGCCATGCACATGCTCACGGGGCCCCTGGAGCCTGGAAGGTGATGACACATTTCCATACACCCAGCAGCCCACAACAAGAGAGCAACCAACCTGATTTTGTTTGTCCTGACTTGTCCTTTGTGGACTATCTCTGACAGTCAAGGAGCCCAGGTGAGGATGGAGAGCAGGAGGGCCTTGAGCCCTCCACCTGCTGAGACAGCTGCTTCCCCCATCAGGGAGCACCGGCTGGTTGAGGGGAGGCAGGCAGCCCAGCCAAGCGGAGCCTCTGCTCGCGGCCACCCTTCAGATACACACCCCTGCTCTCTTGTCCTGACCCAGACTTCTCTTCTCAAAACTCAACATTTAACCTCACCAGGGGTGGGGCAAAGTGAATAAAAGAAAATAAATCCAAGTAAAAGGCCAAGCGGCCCTATCCCATTCCCTCTTTGTGTCCTCATTACCCCATGGTTTCAATAAACCGTGTCCACTTGGCTTTGGTAGCTCATCTATTAATTCTTTTTCTCATGCATGTCACCCAGACTTGACAAGAACTCCTTTAATACCATAGAAGTCATGTGGAAAGGAGGCATTGAGGTGACTCAGAGCCCAGCCCATTATCCCTAGAGAGGAGTGGAACAGGCATTGTCTTCTCTCCCTTATCCTGTTGTTAAGCCCTGGAACAGCAAATGTAATTCTCTGGGCATTAACTGAGCAGAGCAGACAGGGAGAGCCAACCACCTTGCTCTCTTTAGATACATTCCTTCCACCAATATGGATGAAATACTATCAAAGCACTGGGCCCACAGCAGGTGTCTCTGGGGAAGGGCTGTGACTGGAACCACGTGGAAAGTGTTGCAGTGGCACAATTTGTTGTCCTATGTCTTTATTCCAATAAGGTTACTCCTTCTTGTAGACATCTTAAGTTCAACTCATGCCATTATTAGTAATTCTAATTTCTTATTTATTTCCATGCAAGATAGGGCTTCCTTGTAAAATGCACTGATAGAGACAGTATTTTCTATCTTGTGAAGCTGATGTTATCTACACATTACAGGGAAACAATTACATCAGTGCCCTCTGTGGATGAAATAAACCACAAGAAAGAAACGAAGGGTAGGAGAGGAACAACATGCTAAGAGTCTCTGAGAGCTAAAGCTTAGTGGACGCCCCTGCGTCTGAGGATCCATTGATCCCCACAAGTCCTCCAAGTGAATGAGCTGAATGGCCTTGAAGCAACAGCATCATAACAGTTTCCTCTCCACCCCTATTATTCTCTCTTTCGGACAGTGATGTCCCTAAACTGCAAATGCTGAGATTAATCAGCTGTGTTCTCAGGAAGGACCAGAAACAGGGCCCAGTGTCCCTCTGGCTGGCCTAAAGCCAGCATCAGGAAAGAGCCTCCTGACATGTACTCAGAGCAGTCCTTTCACCTCCCTGAAGAGGGAAACTGAGGCACAGAATGGGAAGGCAAAGCTAAGACCATCCAAGTCTTCAATGTCCCTGTCATGGAGCTCTCTCAGTTTCTCTCAGGAGTTAAAATGTCCCCTAGGAACATGATACAACCTGCAAATAGGAACCAAGTCTTTCCTAGCAGCCATTCTTATAAACACTAAAAAGAAACAGGTGGAGTTCATTTTAATAATTGTTTTATCTAATTCAATATTATCCTTTCAACATGTATGTACTCAATATGAAGTAATTATTGACATAGTTTACATTTTTTGCACTTTTGTACATAACCAGGTTATGTACACGCAGGTGATTCACATTGCCTGCATTTATTGATGAAGACCAGTCACCCTTTGTGCAGTCAGTGGCCACATGTAGCCAGTGGCTATGATCTCAGGGGTTCCAGCCCTTGGTCCTGCCGCTGCTGCTGTTGCTGCTCACAGGCGTGACTTCAAATCATCCCCTACCCTTGCCAGGGTTTCCTTAAACCTAAAATGGACATATGAATACCTATGCCACTGACTTGTGAGGGCTATATATTCCAGAAAGCATCTTGCTTGGTGCCTAGATCTATTACCATTATTAAGAGTAGTGCCATGCATTAAAATGCCTTCCAGGGCTTCTGGAAAATACCTCCTTTCTCAGCTTGTCCTCTGGGGTAATTCAGGACCACTCTCTGGTAGAGGTCACCATTGGTGAGTAACTTGATTTAATTTTTCTAAAAACATGTACTGAAAACCTTTCAGGATCTTAATGTTTAAGAAGACATGATTCTTGCTGGGTGATGGGTGGAAGGAAGCCTATGGGAACTCTCTGCGCTTTCTGCAACTTTCCCCATAAAGCTTAAACAAAGCCTTTATATATTTTTAAAGAACGTGGTCCATCATTAGCCTGCCTGGATCTTTGTACAAATTAGATACCTCTTTCTTAAAGCAATCTTATTGCCAACAACTAGAAAGTTGCAATAATAAGTATATCCATATATATCTGAGTACATTTATAAATACATGTACAGTGACTATGATGTGAATGGTGCCCTGGAGGTGTGCAGTAGGAAACCTGTGCAACAGTGCACAGCCATCCTCTTTACCCTCAGTCTACTGGGGGAAGCTGACATACTGGTTAGTTACCAGACTAAAAGGCAAGATGAAACAAATCTAATAACAGGGAAGAAAGAAATGACAAAAAAGATGAGAAGGCAGAAGATAAGGAAGGAGCTCAGCCTGAGAAGAAAAATAAATGGAAGAAATGAAGGAAGAATGGGGAAACTTAGGCAAGTGGGCTGAGAGGCAGCTGTGTGTGTCACGTGCCAGCTCCGCCCTGCCTGAGCCCATGGTGGCTCTGCCCCCTTCTGATATTACTGTTTCGTGTACATTGGGTAGCTGTCAGTGTGCTTCTGGGCTGTTTCTAAAGACTAGGGATGCCCCACTGGAACCAGATGACACTGAGTTAAGCTTCATAATCCTCCCATAAGGCAACACTGACAGCAAGAAATGAGTCTTCTCTCTGAAAGAGGTGTCACCACCATCTTAAACAGATTCGAAATATGCTCTGCTCCCACAGTGAGATAATGTAACACAATTGACCCACCAGTACCAGGGCTCAAGCAGAATTGTTTTCCCTGTGTGGGAGGGCTTTGCATTCATTCATCTCACCGTTCCCTAGATGCCCTTGGAAATACATATTTAAAGATGGCTGACTGCTGGGTGGTATTTGCTGGTTTCAGTGTAAGGCCTTACCCTTCTTACCCCAGTTCACTAGGCAGATAGGCTACACCAGCCTCAGATTCACAGAGAGCTCTCATCACCATACATTTCCCCTCGAGTCCTTTCTAATGAGTTAAAAACACTCCTGAGCCAAGCAGCCATGCAGGGGGTGGGGAGTGGGGCGTCAGCACAGTGGGGGAGGGGAGTTCTGCACAGGCACTCTGCCTTTAGCTTCCTGAAGTCGAGGTCAGATCCAGCAGCTACCTCAAACCACATTCTCACAGGAACAGTCATGGCTTTGCAAAAAACTGAGAAGAGACAGTTGGGTGTGACCACATCCACCAGAGGTTACGCTCATATCCCAGCCAACCTGCAGATAGAGAGACCACAGGGGAAAGGACAGAGCTGCCACACAACAGCAGGATGCAGCCCCACCGAGACTACATGTGGAAAGGCATCAATATCATTAATCATCTCAGAAATTCAGATTCAAACTCCAGTGAGCTCTACCTACCTACCAGCATGGATCGGGACCAACAGGGTCAGATATTGAAGGTAGGTGGCCATCTCCATTTCTGTGATATATTTTCTAGAAATAGTCTATTTTCACACTACCTCTCTAGCTTCCTACGTAAGTAATGAATGAACAAAGACATTCACGGAGGTGATACACAACAACTTCAGGGCTGTGGCTAAATCCTTCAGTAGTGGTGGACAGGTGGGTGAGTGCCTGTTACACCTGTCTGTTTGAAGTATGTCATTAGCAAGGAAACCTCCACCAAGGAAGGTGTATGGATGGCACGTGGAAAGGTGTTCAATATCATTAATCATCTCAGAAATTCAAATCCAAACTACACTGAGCTCTACACATCTATCAGGATGAATAAAATAAGGACAAACAAAAACACACATAGCCATACCCAGTGTTGATGAAGATGAGGAACAACAAAACTTTCGTACGTTGCTGGTGAAAGTGAAAAATGCTAAACCAGTTTGGGAAACAGTTTGGTGGTTTCTTATAAAGTTAAATATATACTTATCTCATCAAACTATCCTGCTACTAGGAATTTAACCAAGAAAGACGAAAATTTATTTCACATAAAAACATGAATGAATATTAAGTTTTTTTTTTTTTTTTTAGATAGAAGAGGCCAGACTCCAGAGACTACCTTCTGTATAGTTCCACTTATATGACATTCTGGAAAAGACAAAAAACTACGGGCATGGAGAACAAATGCCAGGACAGAGGGTGAGAGGGCTGGTCTACACAGGATGACACAAGGATGTTTCAGGGAAGGAGGAGTATTCAGAGTCTTCCTTGTGGTCATGGTGGCTGCCCAAAGACATGGATTTGTCAAAATTCATAAAACTTTAGTCCAGAAAGACTGAGTTTTCCTGCATGTAATTTTCTTTTAAAAAACCTGCATTGTAGCTGGGCGTTGTGACGGGCGCCTGTAGTCCCAGCTACTCAGGAGGCTGAAGCAAGAGAATCGCCTAAGCCCAGGAGTTGGAGGTTGCTGGAAGCTGTGACACCACAGCATTCTATGGAGGGTGATAAAGCAAGATTCTGTCTCTACAAAAAAAAAAAAAAAAAAAAAAAAACCTGCATTGAAAGTAAGTACTTCCAATAGCTTCAGATGTGAGACAAATCATTTTCCCTTTGATGAATGCCATAGTGTTTATTTTTCTAATAGATGATGTTCCTCCTCAAAGAGCCAAACCTAAGCTTAAAAAAGAAAAACAAAGAAAAGAGAGAAGCTGAGGTCTTTGACACCTTTCAGAGAGTCTTAGCATTTTATTCAGGGTCAAGAAAGGATCAGAGGAGAGAAAGAAGCATCCACCAAGCCGGGGCAGAAGACCCTTTCAGAAGGTACTCCCAGGCCACACACTCATTAGCTTGTCTCTGCACCGAGGAGGAAACTACAGGCATGTGTGACCTGCACAGAGTGGAGCCTGCCAGCAGCCCTCCCAGCCCACAACTCTGCAGATATAAAACAAGGTGCTAATCCCAGGGGCTCATCCCGGGCACCGTTGTTTTCTGCTTTAGCCAATATCTTCAGCTGTCTTTCCTTCTGTTTCCATAACATCCTGCTTCCTCTCACAGCATTTCCCTCTTGCTGGCCTGGGACAAGGACCCAGGTGGCCTGCTGTGGGGTAGGCCAGGGAAGAAGGCAGGGGAGAGGTGGTCAATGTTTTTCTGCATCTGTCACCAAACTCTGCATGGCTCTTTCTCTTCCTTTGACGTTTCCCTCTTACTGGGCATGTTTCAAAATTCCGAGAACCAAGCAATCTTCAGCAGTGCAGCTGGGTGCCCTCAGCACAGCACAGGCACGTCCCCAAGATATATCTTTCCTTGGCTCCCTGGAACCCACTGGCTTTCTGAGAGGTTGTGGAGACACAGAGCCTGTGCTTTGTGGATACAGTGGGGTCCCTGGGCTGTGCCCTCTCTTTTCTGTATCCCCCAGATACCAACAGATCCTTGGGGTGTCACTGAGGACTCTGAGTACAGGGTAACCAGCCCAGACAGCTTCCCCAGCTCTCCCTCTAGAGGGAAGGGGGTGAGAACTCCAGAGACATAAAAGATGGAGAGGGTTTAATTCAACATGTCAATATGTTGTTTATCATACTGTATCCTTATTCATCAGTGAAATATGTCTGTAATTTCCCCTTTATAATAATATATTTTTTCTAATTTTACTATCAGGGGTCTCCAAACTAAGTAGAATGATTTTGAAGTATTTCTACTGTCTATAAGACTTGGCATGATCTGCTTTATTTTAGAAATTTTTTTTTACTTTTATTTATATATATTAGTCATCTTTTTTTTTTAGACTTTGGTAAAAATGTAATAAGGAAAAAAATTTGTTTGCTATTTGTATTTTGTCTTGTGTATTCTATAACAAACAAGTAGTAAATGATTATGTACTCAAAAAAAATTGCACAGCTCTTGTTAAAGCTATATTGATAGGGACTTTCTATTTTGGTTGCTGATACAATGCTCTCTTTGTTTTTCTAATATTATTTTGTAATTCTTTTTTATATAGGACTATAATTGATTTTGTATAGTTATTTTGAAGTTAGCTGCATTGCTGAATTTTTCTATTGTTTTTGGTAATTTGTAAGTAATTTGGAAACTCAGAAGTAATGAAATTTGTATTTTTTAATAAACCATTGGGATTTTTAAGTTAGCATAATTGTACTAGCTAGGATCTTCAACTTTACTAGGAGTGGTGTTAATGGGTACACTTATCTCATAATTGATTTGCAGATAATGCTTTTGTTTCCTCATAAAATCGATATATTTGTCCCAATGTTATCTTCAATGACTATGTCAATGTTTTGCCTATAGTTGATGTTCTGTAAATATTCATGGAATAAAGGAGCCTGAAATAAAAAAAGAAAAAGATGGAGAGGTTAACTCATCTTAGATGTGTTGTCTGCATAGCACCTCAGATGTCACTCAGGATACACATTTCATAATTGCAGTGAGAATGACCCTTAATTGCAGAACTGGCAGAGCAATTTAATGGGAATAAGCCCAGCTCACTTTGGCCCAGCAGGAGCACGTGGGGACCCTTTGTGCATTGATTCTGTCCATTCTTCACAAAGTGGGCTTATGGTGCCTGAGACCTGCACAGCTGTGCTGGACAGTGAAGGCAGGTACAGGGAGAGACAGTGACCGTGGGAGACAGGGCAGCAGGAGGGCCAGACTGAGGGACGAGTGGTGACTCATCTCCCCACCGACGCTCATCTGTCATTCTCTGCAGGCCTGATCAACTGTCAGCTTTCACAAGGAGAACGCCCAGGTCAAACACAGTTCTTCAGTTATTAGAAATGCTATGTGGTTTCCCCCAAATCCTTGGCCTCAGCCACTGGTGTGAACTGAAAAGCCAGGCGGTCTGCCTGCAAGCCGTCCTCATTTGTTTTTGATTAGGATGTCTTAGAACGGGAAAGGAACAAGTCTTTATCAATCTGAAGCATTAACGGACCTAGGCAGACTGGCAGAGCTGCAGAGGTAGTGTTTCTGGCCCAGGGCAGCACTTTGGCAGGATGGACGCTGCCACCGCCACACAGCATCTTTGTGAGCGTGGTCCTTCTGAGTCGTTACCTCAAGAGACAGGCCTATGCTTCATTCTACTCACAGACTGGGAAGCCCTCCAGGGACAGCCTGTGTCCTTTGGCCTCTATGCCCAGGACATCTCACTGTGTGAATGGTGCTGCTACTGGGGGCAGACACTGTGTGGTGGTCACATATAGGAGCATCTGTTTCTGGCCTTTGCAGGCAAACAGTTCTATCTGCCTGCTGCCACGCACGAATTTTGGCCAAACACCATCTGTTGACTTGACCCTGAGTAATAGTTGGCTATTTCCCTAAATCAATTTCATCGGAAACTATTGTGAATGTTCAAGAGAATGTGTTTCATTCTGCTCTGGAGATAGTCCAGAAGAGAGCACCAGGCTCTCAGCTAGGTGCAGGGAATAGAAAGGGCAAGGAAACACAGACTTCAATTTTTTGGTATGCACGTAACATAAAATTTAACATTTTAACCACTTTTAAGCGCACAGTTCAGTAACATTAAGTACATTCATAATGTTGTCCAACCATCACCACTATCCATCTCCAGAACCTTCTCATCTTTCCAGACTGAAACTATGTCCACCTTAAACACCAACTGCTCACTTCCCCCTCCCCCAACCTTTGTAAACCTCTGTTCTACTCTCAGTCTCTATAATTTGATTTCTCTAGGAACCTCGCGTCAGTAGAATCACACAGTATTTGTCCTTTTGTGACTGATTTATTTCACTTAGCATAATGTCCTCAAGGTCCATCCACGTTATGGCATCGTCAGAACACCCTTCCTTTCTACAGCTGAGCAACACTCCACTGTATGCGTACACCGAATTTGGTCTATCCAGTCATCTGCTGCTGGGCACTTGGGTTGCTTCCACCCTTTTGGCTATTGTAATAATGCTGCTATGAACATGTGTGTACAAGTATCTCAAGACCTTGCTCTCATTTCTTTTAAAATTCTACCCAGATTTGGGATTGCTGGATCATATTACCATTCTGTTTAATCTTTCGAGGACCACCACACTGGCTTTTCCACAGTGGCTGCCCCATTTTACATTCCCACCGTGGACTTGAGTTTTCTGTTCTTTTTTCTTTTTAACAAAAGAAAGGCATAGAGACATGATTTTAATTGAGCAGAACTTGTGCCAAGCAGCAGCAGCTGCCAGGGATGGGCATACCAGGCTTCAGGCATTCTCAGGGCGGGCTTCTTCAAAGAGGTGCGTCCTTAGTCAAATACCGAAGGATGGCGTTTTCACAGGGCACGGTGCTGCAAACACAGGTGCTTAGCCAAAGCTCCCAGGGGTGTGCACAGCCAGGGGCTGGTGTGTTTATGTCCCAGGAACCCAAGCAAGCAGCCATCCCCAAATCCTTGATGGTAAATGGAGGGAAACGCCATGCTCTGACAGCTCAGCAGTTGGACCCTGGTAAGGTGAGAGAAGTTGATATTCCTTTAGGACGTTTTGGATATTTGTTTGGATACATTTTGGCAAGGAGGGTACATCTAGGAAATCAGCTAAAAGAGACGCAGTTATACAGATGCAAGACAAAGGAGTTCTGCTGGTAGGAATTCTGACTGCTGTGAGGGTAAGAACCATAGCAACATGTAAATAGTTGTCATTTACCCATATTGACTTATCCATCCAGTAAAAGAGCTCTATGAGCAAGGTACTATGATCAACCCATTTTACAGATATGGTACAGAGAGGTCAAAGAAGTTGCCCAAGGTTGCACAGCTCATGAGGGGGACCTGGAGCTCAGCTCCAGGCTGTCTGGCTGCACAGGACCTCTCTCTGTAGAGAGGGAAGAGCGTTGACAAGCAGACACCTGCCCTCTGGGCATTTGCACTGACTTAGGGATACAGATAATAAAAAGATAAGCATAAGTATGTAAGTGTATGAGACAGCAGAGGAGGAGGCAATCTTTTTCCGTGAAAGAATCAGTGTGGCTTCAGTAAGACTTTGTTTACAGACACTGACGTTGTCGTGCTTGGCGAGACTGGGCTGCCAGAAGAGGCCTGGTGGGTTGATCCGGGGGATCTGTGGCTGTCCTCAGCTCTACCTGACACCATTTCAGGGGTCTGCAAACTATAGACCGTGGGGCAAACAATCCAGTGCATTTGATATTGTTTTTAACCATTAAAAAAAAATGTGAAAATCATCCTCACCACTGTGATACTGTATTTGGCCTCGTTACACAATTTTCATTGTCAGCAGCAGCACTAGGAATTGCTCTGATGCCTCAAATGAACCTGTCTGCTCAAAGTGTAAATAAAGTAATGTTCAAATCCCTTGTTCTGTTGCAAGCACATATTTCCACAGAGAAGAGGATGGTAGCCCTCTGCACTCATTGCCAGCTCCTGTCTTATTTTCTTTGTGACCTGCCCACCACCCCTCCCCAAGAATTATTTTGAAATACACCCCAGACATCATGCCAAGTAAAAAATTAATTTTAAAAGTACTTATGTCTTAGGAAACCTTTATTTGATATAAACATACAATGCTAATAAATTTAGGATTGTATTAAATACCTATCATTTTGCATTATTTAAATTCATCTGGATTAAAGCATCCCCTCAATATTTCCTCATATAAATGCACCAAATACAATTTACTCATTTAGTTACACTGCAAATCGGATTTTTCTGTGCACATTCGGTGTCCAGATAAAATGGCCAAAAGAAGAGCATCACGCAATATTAGAAAACATAGGAAATTTTAATTTCCCAGGAGAGCTGTATTGATCTGCTGATAAGGGTGTAACGAAATCATTCCCTGGCAGCAAAGCTGTGGAAACTGAAGGAAAGGGCTTTGCAGCAGCTCTTCTGAAAAGACAGTTCTACCAAGAACGGTCATGTGAAACGCAGCTGTGATCCAAGTCTTTTGTAAT
>NW_003852544.1:2503379-2503748 GCF_000181295.1 Otolemur garnettii
TTTCAATTCATCTCATCCCATTTATCCTTTCCCATTTCAACCCATCCCATCCCATTCCATCCATTCATCTTATCTCATCTCATCCCTTCCTGTTCCACAGTTGCCTGGAGAAGCTGGGTGGTTATTTACTGCACTAAAGCACTGTCTTTGCTTTTTTGGCAAGACCTTCCCATTCCTGAAGACAAAATCCATTCCCCTTGATGGAAATCATGAGGCTGTTCACAAACATTCTCTAGTCAAAAGGAGCATGGCCTCCTCCTTGCCCAGAGCCCATGGCTCTTGTGGCAGGCTGGGCTGTCAGAATGGGCCAGCCCCTGACTCACCTCTTATGGGGAGTGCAGGTGGGCTGCAAGTCCAGAATCAACAGAG
>NW_003852544.1:2504159-2516630 GCF_000181295.1 Otolemur garnettii
GTCCATGTCTCCCTAGCCCCAGGTCTCCCTATATGCAGGGAAGGTGGGGAGGGACCTCTGGCATCAGCCCTGCCCTCAGGTGGATTCATAGGTGTGAAGAACAAAAGCATCCTGCTTATGGTGGCGGGTGGGCCTCTGGGACACCAGGGCTCACTTGTTCCCAGCGGGGACAACCACAGATGATTCCCTGGTCAACACTTTACTGATCTGGGGTTGGTCAGTACACTTCAAGCTTTGGGAACTGATTTTTGTATTCTTTTTTTACAATTCTCTCGGGGCCAACAAAGGTCACAGATTCATTGCATATTTTGTAAAACAGTCCTTCCTAAATTCACCTCTTCCAGCTTCATAAACATATCCACTTCTGTGGTTTCTTGATTGCATGGACGTCATCTGCCTTCACACTTCCTGATTATTCTTCTTCAAACAAGTTATTGGGGAATTCTTTGCATCATCATCCTTTCTCTTGTGTGGTGACAACTGCCTGAGAATGGTGGCACCAAACCCTCAGCTGTCTCTCTTGGGCTCCCACAGGGCCTAGCCATCAAGGAGTGCAGACGGGTGGTGAATACAGAAGTGAGTGAAAATCTAGAAAGTAATCTCCTGCTGTCCATTGCGCATGTCTTTTTTTATACGGCTATAATCATAGTATAAATGCAGTTTTATCATTCACTTGTAATAGATTAGACACTTCCCATGTTGCTGCAGGACATTCATAACATATATTACACCATGATTCAGTACTGCATTTTATTACTTGATGTCATCTGTTGTTGACATCTCAGTTGGCTCCATTACATGTACTCTTGCATATCAATAATTATTTCCAGGGAGTACATTTTCAGAAGTGGAGTAGTGGGTCAAGGGCAAGACTCTTTGAATAATTTTGTTCCTGTACTGCTGATGTGTGACCTCACTGTGACCAGCACCTGTGCAGATACACACCTTCATGGTACCCTGGGCCAGAAACGCAATTTTCTTTTCTATAAAGCTCAGTAGTGGAATACCTAGTAAAACTCGTATACTGTCCAGAGATCAGATGACAGGACCATGTCTGTGTTCATTTTTGATGTGGCTGATTATACTGTGGCTATATGGAAAATGCCTTCATCTTTGATTTTAGAAAACACACACTGAAGAACTTAGCAGTGGAGGGTACAATGTAGGCAACTTACTCACAGAAAAACAATAACACAGAAAAACAATGTAACAATTGTTCTATGTAACAATAACACAGGAAAACAATGTACTAGATGGAGAAGAGACTAAAGTAAGTGGCAAAGGCTTATCATCTGGGAAGCAGGTGGAGGGAGTACAAGGGATTCTTTATACTATTTTAGCAACTTTTTGTAAATCTAAATTATTTCAATTATCATGATACAATTATCATAGCTTTGGTGTTAAAGAACAACAAAAAAGAATTGAGCCCGTGGCTGCATGGCTACAAAGGTCCATAAATGCACATGAGCACTGAGTCCAGAGAGGCTGGGGGAAAGTTCCTTGTGTGTGCAGTTCTGACCAAGAAAATACAAATGTATTATGGACGCGACCGAATTCATTATAGCTCCTTGTCTCATATTTTATAAGTCAATGAGTATTAAAAATACAGTAAAAAGGCCAGGCACAGTGGCTCAAGCCTGTAATCCTAACACTCTGGGAGGCCAAGGTGGGAGGATCACTTGAGGTCAGGAGTTTGAGACCAGCCTCAGCAAGACTGAGACCTATCTCTATCAAAAATAGAAAAATTAGCCAAATGTGGAGGCATGTGCCTGTAGCTCCAGCTACTTGGGAGGCCAAGGCAGGAGGATCAATTGATCCCCAGAGTTTGAAGTTACTATCAGCTATGATGATGCCAGTGACTCTAGCCTGGTGACAGTAATATTGCCTTTGAAAAACAAAATGAAACAAAACAAACTAACAAAAACCGGCAAAAAGGGGAGTAGGGATGAGATAGGAATGGCCAAATTTCAACTACCAAGGCTGGATGATGGGGGCATGACACTACTTCCAGTCATTTGCAAGTATATTGGAAAGTTTTTTCATAATAGAAAGATTAAAAGTTTTTAAGATTGGGGGGTATTTGAATTTATCAAAAGAAAAAGTATATGTTGTGAAGAGACACGTGGAGGACATACTAAGGCTATTCCGTGCTTCTTTTGGAAAGAACATGTGGCCGAGAGTGAGGGTGAATTCACCTCTGGGCCTCTTGGTATCAGCCCCATCTGCCGGTGAGGGCACCAACAACTGCCCATGAGGGAGGTCAGTACTCCTGGCAGGGACCCGAGGGGCCAGCCCCCACCTGCAGGGCTCCGCTTTCATGTGGGGTGAGAATAACAGGGGAAAGCCAGGAAGAGAGAAGGGTCTTCTTGGAAATGTTTGGTTGGGAGTAAAAAAGGAAAGTGGGAAGGAAAGGCAAGTGCAGCCATGTGAAAATAAGCAGGGGCAGGGATGCAGCATGGGTGGAGGACACAGGAGGGACGTGAGCTAGACTTGGTATATTGATGATCAAGTTGTAAAGGAACAGGATGGAAACAAACGAAAGCACAAGAATTACTCAAGGGTAGGAGTGAGGATGGAGGGAAGAGTCTCCCCGCTGCCTGGGCTCCCCTCTCAACATAGGGTGGCCCACCTGTGGGGAGGCCAGGCTGGCCTGGAAGGTCAACAAGGAAGCTTAGCTGGGAGCAGAACACTAGGTCACTAAGTCTGTAATGAGTCCCAGGAGGCAGGAGTGGGTGTAAGCCAGCAGATGTGAAAGCATGGGACTCCTCAGAGAGCCCAGAAGGGGGTGTCTTAGAGGAACACTCGAGGGATGGGAAAGGGGAAAAAAGGTGCTAGGAGAGGTGACCCCTCAAGTACTAGTGATTGGCACAGAAGGCAGAGCCCGGGGTATGGACTCTGTCCACCCTGGGACTCTCTGCCCTCAGTTCCCTGTTCAGGGAACACCTCACCTCTGACAGGGAGTTCCCTGTTCAGGGACAGGGAGCACATACCACTCCATCTGGGACAACCCTTCTTTCATGTGACGATCCTGACTATCAGAGAATGTCTCCTTTTCCTGAACTGAAATCCACTTTTTTCCTACACTTTCCACCCACTAGACCCAAGTCATTCCCCCCCCCAACATGAAGTGCTCCCCGTTTACCCAGCTTGTGACACTTTCTCAAAAAACCAAAAGTAAATACTCCTTTTGACACTTGGAACTCCACTGTGGTTGATGGTTTTGAATGCACCTCTGCATTACTCCACTTTTCCCATGTGTGCACCCTCCTCTCCCTAATGTCACCGTAGAGTCTTTGTGTCTTTATATCATCCAAGTTCTGCCACTGACCAGCTGGGTGCTTGGGAGTGCCTCATCTGTCATCATCTGTTAAATAGAGACAGTGGTAGGACATGGCTCACAGGGCAGGCATGAGCAGTACGTGAGTGAACACAGGTAAAATGTGTAGAGTGATTCTGCTGACACCAAATGCTTATTAAAGGTCAGTTCATGAGAAGCAACTACATCCTTGGGCCTTTCATGCTCCATCCACAGAAGAAACACTTCCTTAGGGCCCAATATATGACCTGGTAGCAGCTCCTGTCATGGAGGATCCCAGTCTAGGGAGGAAGGTTGGTGGACCCTGCAGGGCAGGGCAGAGAGGTGCAGGAGCCTTGGGGAGCTCGTGAGGACACACAAGGCAGGCTTTTGGCAAATATTTCATGAATTGATTTGATAACATGCTCATCAGAATTTTGCTGAATGGATGTTGAATGAGTTTGAAATCAAAGACCAAACCACAACACCCGTGGGGAGGAAACGAGAGGATGGTTCGATGGTTCTAGAGAGGGTGAGGGTTACGGCGTGGCAGAGAGACAATGGAAACCCCAGACTGTGTGAAGTGTGCTCAGAGTCATTCTTGTTTTTCCTTTTCAGATGACAATGATGATTGTGTGTGTGTTTTTTCCTCCTCCGATTTTTTCAGACTTTGAAATGATAATTAAGAAGATTCATCAGAATCGCTGTAAATAAACAAAGTAGGGCACATCTCCATGACCTGCTGTCTGGTAATTTAGGTTTCTGAGGTTTTTAACTTTGCTATTATGAAATAGAGTGTCTGGAACAAAAACAAGTAACAGGATACAAGAACTCTGCTTCTGGCCCAGGGTTTGGGCTTTTCCAGAAGCTGTCATAGGAACTATTCAAGGAATGAACAGGCCCCTGACAAGATGGATTGACAATGACAGAGACATCTTACATGTAACAAGGATGGCACTTTGTTAAAGCCAGAGCTTCAGGTGGGAAAAGTAGCAGGGGCTGTTGGTGAGTCAGGACACGGAAGATGGGCGCCAGGATGGAGGGGCATCCACTGGGAGCAGCCAGCCTGGCTCGGGGGTGGCCACTTTGTCTCTAGCAGGTGGGATGGGCAGTCTCCTGCCAGCTGGATAGCCTGTGACTCTGGGCTAGCAGCACTGCAGGAAGCTTGGTGCAAGAGCAGACCTTTGGTATTCACACTCAAACCCAAGTATGGTCTTTAGTATGTCTGTCCCCATCAAAGAGGATAGCAGAGATTTCTAAATGAAGCAGTGCTCGCTGTATGTGCTGGGGACATTAAAATACTAAGGTTGCTGTGGGCTTTCAGAAAGGCTAAGGTGTGAGGGAGGCTGTGGTGCATGGAAGCAATGGCATGGCCCGGCTGGAAGAACGAGGGATATCTCGGAGAGAGGGAGTGGGCAGCGGCCCCTCCCAGCTGGCACGGAGCTCAGCTGTGACCCATGCAGGAAGATCTTGATGTCCCTGACTGCCAGGGGTCCTGGCTCAGTGCTAAGTCACATTTTTAATGGAAATATTTGGAGCTTGTCCCTTAGGCTCTAGCCCTAGATTCTCATTTTTCTTGCTTCCTTGGACTCTGGCCTGCCCTTGCCTGGCCCAGCCTGGCTCCCTAAAAGGACGAGAGTAGGAGAGGGTCTGCTAGGAGGAGGTGGGCACAGGGTGAGGAAGCTCCTACAGGGGAAGTCAAGGCACATATCATTTATTCATACACCACACAGAGGGCTGGGAAGGTGCTGAGTGGGGGGCTGCCAGGGAAGAAGTTATTCCAGTTCAACATCCAGACAGTTCTGGAACAGACAGAATTCAGCAGCTAAGAGGGTGGCCAGTGTGAGTGACAAGGACATGAAGGTGCCTATCTGCTGGCTGTCCCCTACCCACCCCACCACCCTCTGCTGGTGCTTCAGAGACCCCTGTGCACCCACCCTGCAGCGGGCCCCAGGCACAGGGAAGGCAGGTGGGCTCATCCAATCTCACTGCTTTTAACCTATTTAGTGACTTATGCAATGTAAGAAAAACCAAAAACCAAACAACAACAGCAAAAAAAACCCACCAACCCACAGCCCTTCACAGGGCCGCTCCTGCCGGAGAGTGTGCTTTAGTGGAAAGAGTGACAGCGCTCCTGGGGCTGCCACTGGCGGCTGCCACGGAGGGGGCAGTGCCGGCAGGAGGTGCCTGAGTCAGGGGAGGAAGTGGTGTGTTTCCACTGCAGAGCTTAAAAACAAAGTGGTTTGAGGAACGGCTTGTGTGTCACTGGCATTTCCCTGTTGTGTTTATGAGATGAGGTGGGAATAAATCTTCTGCGTTACTCTAATCGCATCTTTTACAAGAAATCAAGAAGCCCCCAGTGGAACAGGACAGGGGCTGGGGAAACCCAAGGGCACCAGGTCAGGGAAGGAGGGGGGGGTGCAGCCGTGCTGCCCTGCTCTCTGGCACCCCATTTCAGGGATGGACACCTGGGGACCATCCTTTGCCCACATGGCTCTTCTCAGCACATGCTCTGAGCTGTTTCCTTCCCTAAACCAGGTGTGGGTGCATACGACAGGTGTTCACAGATGGCACTGAGCATCCAGGCCAGGGAGAAGGATGGCTTTGCCCACAGCAAGCCTTGGTGCCCCTTGGAGCATACTGAGCGCACAGCCTCACACTGGAGCCGGGGTCATGGAGGCCCCTACAGAAGCTGTAATTCTGTCTTCCACAGGTGGTGCTCACTTGGGTGGCACTGCACTGACCAGCGGTCCCATGCACAGCACAGAATGGCAGTGTCCTGGGGACAGCTCCATGGATTCTGTATAGCAGGAAAGCAGCATGGCCTTCCCAAAGGAAGTGCCCAGGAGGGACCAGGACACAAAGAGCCTGGGCCCTGGGGCCGCTGGCTCTTCTCTCCTTCACTGGGACCTCCTAATCCAAGCAGCCCCAAAGCGGAAGCTGCCCTTGAAGTCCTATTTTAGGGTTCTTTCGATATTTAAGCCGAGTCAAAGAAAATGAGCAGATGAAAGAGCACACTTGAGCTGCGCGCACAGAGGAGGCGGGAGGCCGACGTTCCACTTACCTGCTTGGCTGCTAGAAGCAGCAAAACAATGGGAGAAAAAATCCCCACATATTCACGAGGAGGTTTACTGGAAAATCTTCTAATAAATAAGAGTCGGAAGTATAAGCACAGCAATCTTGAAACCTTCCCATCATCCAGTCGTTTTCAGAATTGCTTCTCTCCTCAGGTCACTACCATGAAGGCCTGGGTGCAATGTCCCCCGAGGTCACGTAGCTCCATGCCAGGCTGTGACCTGATCTGTTGTGGGCTGACTTGTGTCTCCCCTTGAAGTTCACACGTTGAAGTCCTAACCCTCCTTCTATGGTTTGAATATTTATCCCTTCAAAATTGATGTTGTTGAAACTTAATCTCCAGTGTGGCAGAGGAGAGGCAGAGCCTTTAAGAGGTGACTGGTCGTAAATGCTCTGCCCTCAATCCACTTATGGATTAACAGGCTAAAGGGTTAACAGGTTATCCTGGAATGGGACCAGTGGCTTTATAAGAAGAGGACCAGAGACCTTAGCTAGTGTGCTCAGCTCCCTCATGGCATGTCCTGTGCCACAGGCCCTACCAGCAAGAGGGTCCTCACCAAATTAGGCCTCTCAACCTTGGGTTTAGCCTACATAATGGTAAAAAATAAATTCCTTTTCTTTCTTAATTACCCAGTCTCAGATTTAAACAACAGAAAATGGACTAAGATTCTCGGGAATCTCAGAATGTGATTGTATTTAGTGACAGAGCCTTCAAAGAGGTAAGTTAAGATGTGGTTGTAAGGGTGGGAGCCTAGGCCGACAGGACTGGGGGCCTTATGAGAAGAGGGGATGAAGGATGACACACATATGCACAGGGCAACAGTCACATGAGGACACGACATCTGCAGACCAGGGAGACAGGGTTCAGAAGGAACCGACCCTGCCTTCACCTTGATCTCACACTTCCAGCCCCCAGCACTGTGACAGAATAAACGGTTGTTGTTGAAGGCGGCAGCTGGTTGTATGTGTCGTGGCAGCCAGGGCAGACTTCGGTAGCATCTCTTTTGAGACTCTCTTTAGAATAGAAGCTTGGACGTCATTGAGCTCCCTGACTTAATAGCTGACCAAACTGAGGGCCCCCAACTTAGGTCAACAGCCATCAACCAATATTTCCTAAGCACCCCACATCCCCCATGTGCCAGGTGTCAGCTGAGGCTGGCTGAGGGATGATGATGGGAAGTGGCACTGGCAGAGCCTGGCTTCTAGGGAGCTTGGATTCTGCAGCAAGCACAGTGATAGGCACCCGTCAGGTGGTGGCAAATGTGAGGAAAGACAAGCAAGCCAGCTGGGTGAGGCTCTCCTTGGGAGCCTCAGAATGAGAGGGTGGCTGGTCAGGACACCTGCAGAGGGGTTTGGTTGGAAAGGGGGTGAGAAGGCACCTTTGCCAGGCAGAGGTCAGCAGGACCCAATTTCCACCAGCAGGCTAAGGACCACTGGTCCAGTGGGAGGGAAAAGAAGGGGCAGAGAGCAATCAGAAGGCCCTGCAGGGGCAGATAAGGACGCAGGGTTGCAGCACAGAGCAAATTCTGCATCTATTTTTAAGGCAGAGTTAACAATATTTGTTAATTGCTTAGCTGTGCGGTGTAAGAGAGAAAGAGCCAAGAAGATTCTAAGAGTTTAGGCCAAGCAATGGACAGAATGGGCAGGAGGTGAACCAACACGGCCCTGCAGGGTGTATGGAGCCGGCACCTGTCAGAGGCTGGGGGGCTGGTCAGATATGGTTTTGTTGCTGAGACCCCTGGTGACAGCCTTGGCGGGGGCTGTTTTGGTGGAGATGGGGAGAGGAAAGTCTGAGTTGATAGAAGGTGAAAGGAAAGGATGGTGAATATGGGCAATGTATTTCTCTGCTCTTTACAAGAGAGCATATGGGATGGGGTATTTCTTGAAGATGGCAGCCAGCACGGGCTGTGTGCATGCTAATGACTGATGCAGTCAGTGCAAGGACATGGGCCAGCATGTGTCTGTGGCAGACGTGTGCAGGGCATCTGCTAGGAAACAGGACCAGGGGCAAATTACGTAGATTTCCCGTGTCTCAGTTTCCTTATACATAAAGTGGAGGTTGTAACAGTACTTGCTTTTGAGTTCCTGTGAGGATTCAATGGATTCCTATGTGCAGAGCAGTATGAACAATCCCTGGTGTACGGCAAGTGCTCTAAGTGTCAGCCTCTATTACAACCGGCCATGTTGTAAGAAATTAAAGATAAAAATAGCTAAAATTTACTGAACCCTTAGAATGTGCCATGCATCACACAATGTGTTTGATAAATGTTCTCTTGTTAACCCAGTTTGGTCATTGCTTTCTGAGGCTTGCTATCAGCCCTGAACTACTCAAATGTCTTTGCGCCAGTTTCTCTTGAAACCCCCAGCATCTCTCAGACAGAGAAAGTTATTGTCACTTGACTCAGCTCTAGCAAAGTACAAAAACTACAGCCAATGTCCCAAAAGATACTGCTTCAGCCATGCCTGGACAACTAGCAGGAGACACAGCCTCCTTCTCTCCAGTGCCCACTCTGGGTGGACCCAGTGCATGCCCTCTGTCCCTCCCGTGGCCACTCTTCCCTGAAGACTCTGGGGAAGTCCCCTCCCTCAGATAGCCAGATAAGCTGGGGCAAGAAAACAGAGCAGGGTGCCTTAGCCTGCCATGGTGAAAGGCCACACAGAGGCCCGGCCAGGTCATCATGGGGGTGAGGAGTCCCAGGGGGCTGGGGTGCTCCTGAGGCAAGGGCGCATTTTCCTGGGCAGCATTCCTTGATGAGAGTCCTCATCACCTCAGCCCCTTGACAGAGTCACAACTGATTTATGTACCGCAATCCACAATTCCCCAAACCGCTCCCAACAATTCTGTGGTTGCCACTTGCTCTGCCTAGATGCCTCCAAGGCTCCCCGGGGCTCACTGAGAGAAGAGCAGCCTTCCATGGGATTCTGAAACTGGTGAGGCAGCTGCTGTGGCAGGGTCAGATGCACAGTGTCCTCCTGCCCTTTGCATACAGCGTCCTCCTGCCCTTTGCACACACAGCCCTGAATTGGCAGCTGTCTGGGTAGGACTGTTTGGCACAGCTGAGGCTGTGGCTGCTACCCCAGGAGCTGAGCCCAGCATGGCTCCCTGACTAGTCTTCAACCGAACGCCAGGCGAAGGGATGCCCCAGAGCCATCAGGTGAGGGCAGGGTCCCTTTGCTGTCCTTTGGCAAAGGCCATGGCTGGTGAGCAGTAGAGACGGGAAGTGGCTGAAGTCTGACTCCAGAGCCAGTGTACTTTTTCTGTTAAGATGATCATCCCATGTTTCTTTTCTCTTCTTTTCAGACTGTGAATTACATTGATTCATTTTCAAACACTGAACCAACATTTCACTTCTGGGGTCAACCCCACTTCGTCATGATATTTTGTTATCCTTTTTATATATTGCTGGATTCAATTTGCCAACATTGGATTAAGGATTTTACCATCTGTGTTCATGAGGGACATTGATCAGTAGTTTTCTTTTCTCCTAAGGTCTTTGTCTAGTAATGTCCTTTGTCAGGACAAAGTTTGTCCCGATAATGCAGGAATTATCAGGCCTTTGTCATGTCAGGTCTTTGTCCTGACCAGGCAGGAATCAGAAAATGAATTGGGGAGTGTTCGCGCTCACATTCTGAAAGAGGGCAAAATTCTAAAATAATTTAAATGTTCTTTAAATGTTTAGTAGAATTTACCAGTGAAGACATGTGGGCCTGGAGGTTTCTTTAGGGGCAGATTTTTTAAGGGTGAACTCAGTTTCCTTAAGGATATCTCCTTAGGTTATCTAATTCTTCTTGAGTGAGCAATGGTAGTTTGTATTTCAAGCTTGTCTAGTTTATCTCTGATAGCAAATTTATCAGTGTACAGTTGTTCAGAATATTCCTTTCCATCCCCTTACTGTCTGTAGGCGCTTCATCCCCGACACCAGTCATTTCTCTCCTTCTCGTGTATCGCTCTGGCTTGGGATTCACCAATTGTATTGATTTTTTTCCTAAAGAACTAGATTTTAGTTTGACAGCTTCTTTTCCCATTGCTTTTGTTTTTTGATTTAATTCATTTCTGCGCTCATATTTATTATCTCCCCCCACCTTGGCCTTGGTCTGCATTTGATCTGCTGTTCTTCCTCCATTTCCTTAAAGTGGAAGCCTACCTAGTGTATTGACTTGGAGACCCTCCCTGTCATTCATTTCCCTTTCAGCACTGCTCTAGATGTGCCTCACAATCGTTGATATATTACACTTCACTCACTTTGAAATATTTTCTAAGCTGTCTTGTGATTTCTTTTTTGACCCCTGGGATGTTTTGAAGCGTGTTGTTTAGTTTCCAAATATTTGGGGATTTTCCAGGTATTTTATGTTTGTGATTTTCGAGTTTAATTCTGTCGTGGCCAGAAAGCAAACTTTCTAACAATTCAGGTCTTTTAAATTTGATCAGATTTGTTTAATGGACCAGCAAATGTCTTATGGCCTATCCTGGTGAATGCTTCATGTACATTTGAAATAACGCGTATTATAATTTGTGGTGAAGTGCCCTATAAATGTCAATTAGGTGACATTAGTTGATGGCACCGCTTAGAGTCCTCACTTAATGTCATTGATAGAGTCTTGGAAACTGTGACTTTAGGTGAAACAACACATAATGAAACCAATTTTGCCAGGGGCTAATTGATATAAATAAAAGTGTCTATGACATAGTCATGGTCACAAAAACATCACCAAACTTCTAAATATGCTCATAAAGACCCTGAGGACTTCTAATACTAGATACGGAAGTAAATGTGAGCTCTACATGCATTTAAGAAAGAATGAAAACAAGTAAGACGCTTTTTAGGCCAAGTTGTAGGGAGTCAATGAGTGACTTGGTATGGGGAGGGAAACTCGGTCCTTTTCACTGGTGACGGGTGCAGGAGAGTCTCCACAGCCACACCTCACCTGTCTATCCTCAAACTTCTTTAAAACTTCTGGTTTTCTTTCTAATGTCACCCTTTTCCTCTGCTTTTTTGCAGCCACAGACATTAGGGGTGCACAGTGCACCTTTAACACTCTTTGCAACAGGGTTGAATAGAGGAATAAATGTTTGCAAAGGGAGCCCTGTAAGGAGCACTCCCTCCCATCTGCCATTTGACAACAAGATCACATACAGCCAGTTTGCTGAGTGCAATAGGAGATATTGTATTTGTATGAGTATTGTAGACGTCATAAATTTTTATTTTGTAATAATCTGTGTTCATTTATACATTCGTTTTCGGACCCACTTATTCCAGTTCAGGGCTGTGGGTGGCCAAAAAACACACCTGCAGCTTGGGGAACAAGGTGAAAACCAGCCCTGGACAGAAGCTGTCCCACCACAGGGCATGCTCACACTCACATCCACAGTCAGGCTGCAGCCGGGCAGACAAACCAACTCACCCAACACTCACATATTTGGGATGCGGGAGAAAACTATAGAACACGAAGAAAACCCACGCAGATATGGAAGAATGTGCAAACTCCACACAGTGACCCCTGATAGAATTGATATTTTTCCTCAATGATGAATAAAACAAGATTTGAGGACCCGCTGTATCTATTGATTTTATGTCTGTTTTATAAACTACTGAGAAATAAATGCTGGGGTACCTACCTAGAATTGTGGATTTATTTTTCTTTTGAGTCTTATTATTTTTGTTTTATGAAAATTAAAGCTATTCTGTTGGGGGCATACACATACACACTTGCTATGCCATGTGGATGACTTGATCCCTTTGTCACAATGGGATTCCCTTGATCATCCTTGGTAACGGCATTTGTTAATACAGCCACTCTATCTTCTGATCAGCGTTTGCATCTTCTTCCATCCTTTCAATGTGTGTCTTTATTAACATGAGTTTTTGTACAAAAGATTTAGTTGAGTCTTACTTTGCTTTTTTCAACCTAATCTGCCAGTCTGTTTTTAAATTGGAATTCTTACGTTTATTGTAATTATCAATGTGGTTAGACTTAAATCTCTCATCTTGCCCTTTTTTTATTAATATTTGTCCCATCTGCTCTTTGTTCATTTTTCCCCCTGTTTTTCTTGCTTTCTTTTGGGTTATTTTTATGATTTTACTAAAAAACACTTCCATTAT
>NW_003852544.1:2517014-2547920 GCF_000181295.1 Otolemur garnettii
GTGAGAACCATAACATTATGGTTTTCTCCTTTCCATCTTTCATGCCATTATTCTCATAGATTTCTCCTCTACACATTCCTATTTTTCCTTTAGACAGTCTTTTAAAGCAATTTAAAATAAGACAAATTCCTTTGAGATATATTCTTCTTTTTACAATTTTCAGTGTTTTTCAGTGTACGTATGTGTATACTCCACACATTTCAATGTATCATATTCCAATGTAGGTCTGCTGTAAATGAATGCTCTCAGCTTCTGTTTGCTGGAAATAAATTGTCACAAATACAATTGACCTAAAGAAACTTATATCTTACTCTCATTTTTGAAAGATAATTTTATTTGGTATAGAATTCTAGGTAGGTAGGTAGGTAGGTAGGTTTTCCTTTCAATGTAGGGATATTTGCTAAGACCCTCAGTGGATGACTGAAACTGCAAACTGTGAATAGTACTGAACCCTGAATGTAGAATGGTTTTTCCTGTACTTACATATGTACTTGTGATAAAGTTTAATTTACAAATTAGGCACAGTGACATATTAGCAATGGCTGATAATAAAGTAGAACAATTACAACAACACTCTATATTAATCGTTATATAAATGTGGCCTCTCCCTCTCAAAACATCTTATTGTACTGTACTCCCCCTTCTTGTGATGACAGAGGGACGGAGTGTGCTGACATGAAATTTCATCACACTATTCAGAATAGCACACAATTTAAAACTCATAACTTATTATTTCTGGAATTTTCTATTTAATGTTTTAGGACTGTAGTTGACTGTGGGTAACTGAAACTGCAGAAAAGAAAACCAGGGAAGGGGGGAACACTGCGCTTAAAGATGTCACTCCATCGTCCTTGGCCTGTGAGTCTCTATTTCTTTTCCTCTGGCTGCCTTGAAGATTTTCTCTTTGTCTGTGGAATATACTAGTTAGACTATGTCTAGAAGGGTGTGTTTGTAAGGCTGTATATATCTTGCTTGACAGTCTCAGAGCCTTTTGGATGTGTGGTTTGTTCTCTTTCATGAATTTCGGAAATTTTTAAGCTAATCTCTCTTCAAATATTTTAGCCTCTTTTTGTCTCTCTTCTTCCAGAGGTCCAAATAAGAATGTGTTAGATCATTTGATATTGTTCCACATTTTTTGGATGCACTGCCTGCTACCTCTTTTCCTCCTTTTCCTCTGGATAATTTCTACTAAACTCTCTACTCAGTCATGTCCATTTTGTTAAAAGCCCACCGACAGGATGCTTTATATCTGGAAGCAGCCCTACTGCCGAATGTATTTTATTAGTTTTATAACTTTGGTCAAGTTACTAACACTTTTTGAGTTTCTGTGTCACAAGTTTATAAAATAAAAATAATTGTATCTGCTTTACACAAAAATTACTTTATATCTGATATTGCTTTTATTTCTAACATTTCCATTTAACTCTTTTTTAAATGATCTCTTTGCTGAAATTTGCCATCTGTTCATACATGTTTTCCATTAGGTTCTTTCATAAATTAATCATAGTTAGTTTAAAGTCCTATCTGATATTCCCAACATCCAGTCATCTCTGTGTATGGTCTGTTGATTGCTTCATTTCTTGAACATTGTTTTCTTAAATCCTGATCGTGTCTCAATTTTTGACTGAATGGCAAACATCATGTGCAGAAAAGTAGGGACTGAGATAAAAATGACATAAATTTGCACAAGACATTTTGGGAATGCAGAGAAAGGATATCTAATTGGGGAGACAAAATGTTAGTAGTGGCTGTCTGAAAGACTGACACTTATAGAGAAGTCAGAATTAGTCGGGGAGGAAGCACATTCCAGGCGATATTAGCAAAGGCTTGGAGGTGTGCATCTTGGATGTAACAAGGAATTCAGGTGCAAATTAAGGTAGGTAAGGAAAGGAGAGGTGTTAGTTAGAGCAGAAAAAGGTGGCCTGGGACCACATCATGGAGGGCTTTATATGTTTTTTCCTGTATGCAGTTAGAGCCATTTAAATAGTCTTGGTACATAGGGTTGACAACTAGAATCTATGAGGAACTCAAATTAATCAACAAAACAAAGCAAACAAGCCCATCTATCACTGGGCAAGAGACATGAACAGAACTTTCTCTGAGGAAGACAGACAAATGGCTAACAAACATTAAGAAAAAAATGCTCAGCATCCTAATCATCAGAGAAACGCAAATAAAACCACCTTGGGATATCACCAAGCCCAGCGAGAATAGCCCACATCACAAAGTCCCAAAGCTGCAGATGCTGGCACAGATGTGGAGAGAAGGGAACATTTTGACATTGTTGGTGGGGACTGCAAACTAATATAGCCTCTTTGGACGAAGTATAGAAAATCATCAAAAAAACTCAAAATAGACCTTCCACTTGATCCCATAATCCCTTTACTAGGCATCTACCCAGAAGAAAAAAAAAAAAACATTTTATCATAAGGACATTTGCATTAGATTGTAGCTCAACTTCAATCACCAAGATGTGAAAACAACCTAAATACCCATCAACTCTGGAATAGATTATTAAACTGTGGTATTATGTATACCATGGAATACTATTCAGCTGTAAAAAGATGGTGACTTCACAGCTTTTGTATTAACCTGGATGGGGTTGAAGAACATTCTTCTAAGTAAAGTACCATAAGAATGGAAAAGCAAGTATCCAATGTACTCAATTTTATTATGAGGCCAGTAGACAATCTAACACACACCCACATGAGAGCAAAACTTAATTCAAGTTGGGGGGAGGGACAAGGGGGAAGAGGAAGAAGGGGGAGGGAAGGGAAGCCAGGTGCTCCCATTTAATGGGCATGATGTAAAGGTGTATGGCACACCTCCTGGATGTGGGAAACAATTATTAACAGGGACTTTACCTAAACAAATACAAACATTGTAAACTAACTGTACCCTACATTAATCTGAAATTAAAAAAAAACCAAACTGTCCTGGTAGAAGAGGAGGACAGGGTGTGGCACACAGTGTCTGTATGTAATAGCACAGATCACACTGGCCACTAAGGAGGTTGCATTCCGGTAGGACAAGAGTGGTGGAAGGAGTGTGGCCTTTCATGTGGGAGATGGCCAGGGCCCACATTTAAGGTGACCAGATTTTAAAATTGGTAAAGTGGGACACCATTGGGGGGGGCGGGGCCTGACAACAATGCAAACTTTGATAAGCAGTTCTCGATAATCAGTTCTCAACAATTATTTGTTATTATTAGAGTTTAGCATTATAAAATTAACAAAAATAATATAAAACACATATCTTGGCAAAATAGCCATGTGGCAGCCGAAAACCATATATTCCCTTCCTGTTCTCCCATGTTCCCTAGCTTGTCCATTCTTTCCAAAAATCGGGGCTTTTTTAAAATGCAGGATGCAGAACAAATTGTTAAAAATCAGGACTGTCCTGCCAAAAGCAGGACATCTGGTCACCTTACTCTAGGGAGGGGGGGACTACTTGTTTGTTCCAGACAGTTTGGCTCCTTCTGAGCTAACTGTCCTTGCCTAGAAGCAAGAGAGGGAGCCAGTCTCCTTCTGATACCTTGCCCAGGAGAGGAGTAGGGAGTTTACATTAGCCTTTTCATTTCCAAATGGAGTTACATTAACCTCTTCATTCCAAATGGAGTTATATTAACCTTTTCAGCAGCCAAAAACTGAAAACCGTATATTCCCTTCCCATTCTCCCACTGTTCCCTAGCTTGTCATGCATTCTTTCCAAAAATCGGGACTTTTTTTAAATACCATGGGATATGGGACAAATTGTTAAAAATCAGGACTGTCCCACCAAAAGTGGGACGTCTGGTCACCTTACCCACATTAGACAAGGTAGCCAGGATGAAGCAGTAGTTGATTTGACAAACCTCTCCAGAGAAAGTCAGTGTGGAACGGTGGGAGGGGTGAGGGAGAACTGGTTGAGGGAGCAGCCGAGTTCTCTGGAGTTAGCACGGTGCCCACTGACAGACAGCCCAGGGGAGGCCTGACTGAGGGACAGGATGGGGAACCTAACAGCTTTGAGAGCCTTAAGTTACTCTGGGTCATGTTTAGCAGGCAGCTGGGCAGAGGAATGTGAAGTCTGGGGATAGAGGGCCAAGGGAGTTGTAGAAGCTACAACTTTAATAGTGGCTCAGACTCTCCCCTTGACCCCACCACACACAGTGAGCAGGCAGAGTAAGCAGAGAAGCTGTCTCAGGGTAGAAGCCTGGGAACTGCTGGCATTTGTGGGCCACAAGGAGGAGAAGCCAGAGGAGGAGACAGAGATGAGGAGGAAGGGCTCAAAGAGAAACAGGAGGGCATGGTTTCACAGGAGCCAGGGGGCTAATTAACATACAGTGATCTCAGGGAGTAGGAAACCCACAGACTTCATGTTCAGGATGTCAGTGGCCTTGTCTGACACGTTATTAAAATGCTGGGACAGAGAAAAATCTCACAACACCAACAGTGAAGACTTGAAGGTAACAATGCTGGAATTTAGGAGATGTGATTATGATTATGAGGCTATGATTATGAGAGTAGGTTTGAGAGACTCCATTCAGGCTACTTCTTGACTTCGTTTCCAAGGCAGAGAAGCACTAGGCCAGTTTCCCATTATCTGCCTCCAGTCTCAGTGCTCAGACAGACATCCCTCCTGTGTGAGGAGGCCCAAACCTGCGACCACATCACATCTCTTACACCTATAGTTCCTGCATTTAGGAAAATAGTGCAAATCCTAGGAAACAACTGGGCTGCTTGTGTGAGAGCTGACAGTTGGCAGTGGGGCTGTAACTTCTAACAACTTACTCTAAGAAAATAATTAGGATGAATAAAAATATGGTGCAATAAGAAATCCATTCATTACAAGGTTGTTCTTTAATAAGGAAAAAGAACAACCAATTTTTCCAAATGTAAACAATTCCATTCATTGGAATCCAATGTAGCCATTCAAATGGACAAGGAAAGGAAGCAGGACATAGTTTAATGGTGCTTATTAAATGTTGTATGTTATTAATTCTTTACATAATCCATTTAATATACATGTATAGAAGAGTCTAGAAGACCATACAGTGAAGTGTTAATAGTGCTTATTTCAGGTAGTAGGACTGCAAAGTTTTTGGGGGGTCTTTATATTAGCATTTTTTTCAACATTCAACAAAACTACTTAGGTAATGCAAAATTATTTGAAGGAATGATCAAACTGTCAAAACATCTCAACAGATAAGATTTAAAAGTCTAAGTGTGATCTGGCAATTTAGAAGGTACTGGTAATCTTAGGACAGTTTCATTGGCATGCAGAGGGTAGAATTCAGACAACAGAGGATTAAAGAAGCCAACTGTAGATGAGAATGAGATAAACTCATCAGTGGCTAGAGTGACCCCTAAAGTTTGTGTACACCCAAAGCTGGGGCCAGAGGTGGTAGGGAATCATGCCCAAGGGCCTGCATTTCTCCATAAAGGGAAGATAAAGTTGACTTCACTGTGGTCTTGATGTATAAAAATTACCTTCCTATATACACTGGAGTAGATGGCATAAAATGCGCTGCTAATAAAGAGAAAACATGCAATTTTCCATTATTCCTGATTAGGCAGCCACAGTCAACAGGAGTAGCAAATGTGGTTTCATCAAGTAGGAAGAAAAAGGCAAGGAAAAGTGGCCAGCTCACTCACTGAATGAGGAAAGAGGGAGGCATTTTCAGGCACGCTAACCTAGTTTTATTTATAAATGCCACAAATTAATAACCCTGCATCTTTATGGTGTTTGCTCTATGTAATCTTTTTAATACCTTTTGATTTTATTCTGCTGTTTTTTGTGTTAAAAATATTTTCATTTTGAAAAAAAAAAGAGAGAGAGAGAAGACATGGTTGAAAATAAAGAGGAAAGCTGAGCACATGGCCTGAGGACAGAGGTGAAAGCTGACTTGGTCATCATGGGGGCAGAACAGGAAGCCCCAGGCATGGACAGGCTGGTGTAGACCTACATAGCTGGGGGGAACCAACAAGATCCAAGAAGTCCCAGACGACACCCCCCAACAGTCAGATGGTGCCTACCACTGGTTTAGTAAAGGGGCCATTTACAGAGGGGTGGGGTTTATGGAGACACACAGGATGACCTAGCAGGCTGAGTCTACAGACAGTAGAGCCCTTGCCACCAGAGCTTAGAGGAGGACCCACAGCAGACTCAAGGATAGGCGGACCCTGAGAGCAGAAGCAGCCTCTGATCACCGCGCAGCTGTTCCCATCTCCTGCCTGGCTTCTACACCCTCGTAGAAGCCAATGCTCTTGGGAGCCTGCTTTTGTCCTCTGTCACTGGTTGGTGTGCTGGGGAGGCAGCAGAGCAGGGAAGCCCCACGGGACACCTGGGACATGCCCAGCTCCCAGAGATGGGTTAGGATGGGGAGCCTGGGATGGGGGTCAGGGGATTGGCATGATGAGACCCAGAAATCAGGTAGCACACTGGTTGGTGAGTCTTCAAAGACATTCAAATGGCAGGTACTGGAGTAGAAAAGGTGACAGGAATCTGTGCAAATCCACACCTAGTATCCTCCCAAGTATGGAGGGGAAGTGCGCCTGCCAGTTCATGAAGAAGAGGGAAATGTCTGTGTTTTAGAAACTGCTAGAGCTGGCTGGGCTCCCAGCACACCACGTGCGTGGCAGGCATGATTTGTGTTCTCTCCTGGGCATGCAGCCGGTGTGGGCCTTGGGGGCGGGTGGCAGCAGGGGCTGCAGGAGTGGGTGGATGTGTGCCTCATCCAGGCCTGGCCAAGGACGGCCCTCCCAGGCAGCCTCCCTGCCTCCCATCCTCCCAGAGTCCTGCATAGAAATCTCTGTAAAGATCAGCCCACACCACAGCCTCTTGGAGGAAGCAGAGCCTCCTGGGGGCCACCTGACCAGGAACACTACTCTGGACTCTCTTGGGGCAGGAAATAAACTTTCACTGTGTCAAGTCATCAAGATTTTCAGTTGAGAGAATAGTCAGATTTCCCTTTCTAACGTTACTCTTCCCCGGGCCAGGCTAAGGAGACAGTGGTGTGGAACAAGGGCAGGACGGGAGATTGGCTTGTGGTGGGGAGGGAGGTGATGGAAGAATTAAAGAACCTTCCAGGATGAGAGCTAGGAATCTTCAAAGGATGACAGCACTGATGGCAACAGGAACACAGGAGAGGAGAGAAAACACCCCAGGCCTGCGGCGGAGCGTGGCTTGGTCATCCGGAGATGCCACACACACTCTGGCCGGCAGTGCAGACATCATGAAGCCCTGGCAGACCCGAAGCAAGGGGTTAATTTGATCTAGTGTGCATTCACTTGCTTCTCGGGGACAATGAGTTCACTGTGGGACAAACAGTTCTGAGTCACAGGGAAGTGCCTGTGGTCAGGGCACAGTGGGAAGGAGTCAGAAAGCGCTCCAACGTGCGCCTGCCATGAGCCCCTCGGTGCTGACTTTTCCAAACCATTTCCCTGCTCTCAGCTTGTGTTAGATGACAGACCTGCTCCCTCTGAATCTCTGCAGGTAGCAAGGGTGTTACTTGAACTTCTAACAGGTGTGTAAGATGGCCTTCAATTTCTTTTCCAGCTATTTATTTTGAAAAACATTTGAGACTCACGGAAGAGTTGCAGAGATCGTGCAGAGTGTCCACATGCTACTCTTCACCTCGTTGCCCTGATGGTAACATTTTGCATAGATGTGGTGTCATGATAAAAGCTACTTAATCAATGCTACTGAAACACAGGTTTTTATTTGGATGTGAATGGAATTTTAATGAAATGATTACTGTGCTGTCCGCAGGGAGCCACATGCTAGCACTGCAGCAGCCAGGGTGTGTCTAGCAAGCACATGCTGCCCCGGAGGGCCGAGGCAGCCCTCAGCCCCTGGAGTCCCAGTTGCAGCTCAGTGGGGTGGAAATTGAGGGTCTCGTGGGATGAAGGCTTTAGGCATCTGGAAAGGGCCAGTGCAGGAGTGCCCATCAGATGGCTCAGCCCCTCTCTCACCTCCCCACATGGAAGGTGAAAGTACCAGCACCTCAGTTCCATTGTGGGTTCCTAAGAGACCAGCCACCCGATGGAGAGAGAGATAATGGTGTGAGGCGCTTTACAGTTTACAGACTTCTTCACAAAATGAGTAATGGCTATCCAGAGTGCGAGCTTCATAACCACAGGTTAGCCTCAGAGCCAAGGGAGCCTTAGGATCCTCCCGCAGAGGGAGAAGACCTGGGCTGGAGACGAGGGAGGGCGGCCAGCCTCTGACCTCCAGTCCACACGTGTTCTCTGCGGTGCTCGTGCTCGCTGCAGTCTCCAGAGCACAGCTCTGTGCGGCGAGACTCACCGCTGAGACAGCAGGAGAGAGGTGACCTGCTCGTCACCATGTCTCTCCCATCAGTGGTATCAGGTTGGTGTGCAGGGAAACTGGGTGCTTCACACCCCGTCTTCTGAAGCAGACCGGTGCAGAGGGAAGAGGGAACTCTGTTTTGAGCCGAGGAGGAGGAGGTAGGAGGTCCCTGGGCCTGGAATGTGGAATTTCCGCTCTTTTACATTGGTCTCAGGCCACGTTCTCAGAGATGCTGACTTGGAGAATTTTAGAAAACTCTGAACTTGCTTAGGAAGTTTTCGTGCTTAACGACTCTAGGTTGCTCATTTTTGTGTGTGTGTGGGGGGGGTTGTTGTTGTTCTTTAGATGAATATCTTCATGTTTTAAAAATATCCAAAACGACTTTAGTTTCATTTGTGAGGTGAGTTATCAAAGGTATGGTCTATTTTTATAAAGAAACACTTTTTTTTTTTCTGAATGAAAGTATTTATAGGATTTTCTTGCAAATGAAACAACATTGAGGTTTCCTGAAATGAGGCAGAGGAAGGGCTCACTCTACTCTGGCCTTCGTGAAGCGCGTGCAGGAGTCTCTTTCTTTCTTTCTTTCAGTTCTGTGGCCCATGCAGAGACGTCTCTCACAGGACCGGCCGTGCTACAGGGAGAAACCTGGGGCTGTAAGAACAGCTTACAGGAGTCCCCCTGTATCCTGCGGGGCTACCACAGATGCCTGAACCTGAAAGCATGGATAGTGCTAAGCCTGGCTGCTGTCAATCAGAACATGTTTCTGTCCCCACATCTCCCGCCCACAGATTTTATGCCTTTTCCATCTAACTATCACATACTGTGGTTTAGAGGCTCAACAGAAAACTAACATAAATTTGTTTTTCCCTCTTCACAATTTAATGGATAGAAGATTCAATCTTAATGTAGATCTTAGAGACCTCAGCACAGGCTTTCTTAGTCAAGAACTTTCATCTTTTTACTTAGAGGAAGCATTTTACAGCTTCTTTTGGGTATCCAAATTGCCAGCATCGTTCCTTTCATACTTTGGGGCCATTGTTACTTGAAACAAGGGTGATTTGAACACAAACACTGTAATATCACCAAACAGTCAATCTGATAATTGAGAGGGCTCCCAAGTGACTAAGGGGTGGGCAATGTCTACAGCATGGATATGCTGGACAAAGGGATGAATCACGTCCCTGTGTGAGATTTCATCACACTACTAAGAATGGTGCATAATTAGAAACCTATGTGTTGTTTATTTTTGGAGTTTTCTATTTAATATTTTTGGAACAATGTTCCTATATAAAACTACTAAGGGTTTGGGGGGGGCGGGGAGGAACTAGTGCAAACTTGTTGCCTTTGGGGAGTGGTGGGTGGACTGCTGAGAGAAAGTGGAGGCCAGGTGATGGCTGAGGTGGGGGTGGGCAGAAGGGGGGATGGCGCAGTGCCTAGAAGAGCAGGGTGGGCAGAGTCCAGGTCCACCGAGTGTCCTTGAGTATTAGCATGCTCTGTGGCTGGCCTGCAGCCAGGGGAAGCCCTTCTGCTCTAAAGGATCTAACTGGAGAGTACTGCCTATAAAGACAGGTTGGATGGGACTGAACTGTAATTTTTAAGCTTAGAATCTTCACACAAGTAGGAGCGTTTGGGTTGGTCTCCTGGCTGCGCTGTCACACCCAAAGCCACTCCAGCTGGTCTGGCAATGGGGATGGCTTAAACTGCTAATTGAGCAGACACTGCTTTTAAAAAGGAGAATTTAGCAAACACGGTTTTCTTGAATACTGGAAAAAGAAAAGCCAATACATTAGCAAACCTCTTCTTCACCTTTAAAAAAAAAAGCAAGCCCTGGAAGTGGGGGAGGAAGAGGAATAATTTCCCTGCTCCCCATGCTTCCTGTCAGCCTGGCCCCTAGACACTTTGGTTATGTGATTTCAAGTTGTCAGGTAAGTTGTGAGACGCCTTCAAGGGTTCTTTGGCACACCTCATCTTCCTGATTGTTCCAGGCACACCTTCTCAACATCTTGCTCGCTGACCTGCATGTATAACAGGACATACCTTCATCTCTGCCCACTTAGGGTCCTTTCCTCTTGAGTGAGACCTGCTGTCCTTGTCCCATCCCAGGACATCTCTCCAAGTCACCAGGGCCCTTGCCAAGCCCTAGGCAGTGGGCTGGGTGGAAGGGAATCACGGGCTCCCTTATAAAACCTATACCTGAAGCCTGGTTGGAGTCTTTTGGTTTCAGCCTTGGCCGTGAATTTAATAAGAAAATTTAAGTTCTTTGCACAGGGAGAAATCGAAACACCAAGTCTAAGCTTTAGGATTCCCTGCATCTTCTAGATACAGAGTCTCGGGCTTGCAACATACAAAAGATGGAAGCCCTTGAAGGTGAAGAGTTGTTCAGAGCTGATACACTTGGGTATGTGGTCAGACCCAGCCAGATGATACTGCTTTGGATCCAAATGTAGTGAAACTAAAAAGTGTGACTCAGTTTCTTTGTGGTTCACAAATTGGATCTGAGGACATTTCTGAAAAGTCTGTTCTATATTGTGACGTTCAGGAAGCAGAGTTGTCATCTACCCAGATGTGTGATTTATCTGTATAAACTGAAGGCTGTGTGCTGTTGTAGATGTAAAGCTTGAACGCCAGGCTATTTCAAGCCTCCATACACCAGTAGGCAGCCCTACAAACAGGGCCATTTTTTCACACAAGCCCAATACTATTGTCATACCCAGAAAAACTAATTTCTAACTGTCATCTGATACCCAAACCATATTTAAGCTTTCTCTGATTATCCCCAAAACATCTATACAGTTGGTTTACCAACTACTACATTGTATCAAAGTAAATTACATTGAGGATGGAATTCATTTGGATGTACACTTCTAATGTGAGTTTAAAACGTGTCTCTCTGAACAAAACCACTCCTCTGCAGGGAAGGCCCTGGTACTTCCAGCCCATGGGCTGAACATGCACTTCGCGCTCTGGAGCAGAAGCAGATCCCAGGAGATACTTCTGGAGAAGGGTGGCAGAAGCTGCTCTGTTTCTGAGGTTACATTGCCATAGCTGAAGGAACTGGCTTGAAGACATGGTGGTCTTGGCTTTTTTTCATCCCTTTTATAAGCTAGTTTGTGATCACAGGCAAGCCACTAACTAGCTTCCTTCTAATCTCAGTTTTCTCCTTTGTAAAGTCCAGATGTAAAAATATGAATTTTACTCACTTTACAAGGACTCAACAATTTTGTACATGTAGGTTCTTGGAAAAGTACCGTGTGTTCCACCTACTTCCATGATGTTGTGGTTAAAGGTAGGGGTGAACTGCAGGCCTACCTGTACAGACCTGTGGGGCATGGGCCTCTGAGAAGGCCAGCTTGCATGATGGTATCTGCGTTTTGTTACATGTATAGCTGACTAATGAGCTTGTTATATAATAACAAAGAGACATCAGAATACTGTGTCACTGGGTGCAACAGTATTTTTCTCCCTTTAATGCTAAGAGATACATTAAAGATAAAGTGGTATCAGGTAGAGAAACTGACTTGTGAGATTCCTAAAAACTCTACAACACTCATCAGTTAAATGGCTAAGTTTGAAGATACTTTCTAAATAGTAAACTATGATGTAATCTTTTTCTTCTGCATTTTCCTAGAGACTCCATGTCCTCCTGGTTCCCCTCCTCCCTCTTGGTGGCCCTGTCTCCCACCATCTGCCCTTCAGACCTGGTCTACCTTGGAGTTTTGTCCTGGACTCATCTCAGCCAATGTGATCTCATCCACCTGCTCCATAGCTTCAGTTAACATCCATCAGGCAATTGTGGTTTCTTGTGGTAGCCATAGTGGTCTCTGATATATCCAATTTCTTCAAACCCAAGCAGAAATCTCAAGGAGTTGGGGACAACAATTGAACTCATTCAAAACTTCTGTCAGCCTGGCTTTTGTTGATTGAATTGCTTCCCTCTTTTCCAGTAATAACAGATTTGCCCAAGGCAAGCTCAAGGAGAAGTCCAGAATGAACAACTCTGTTACTTGGTTGTTATTCTGTTACTTGGTGCTTGTGGTCGACTTGGCCTGTGGCACGTAGGGGCACCGTTGGTTCCGCTTCCTCGAGAGCGAGCTCTTCGGGCTTCGTCTCCACGGCCACAGGGGCCTTTCTCTTCACTCTCCAGGCTGCCCTTCAGTTCTGACCAGGGAGTCCACGTACTTGAGTGTTTGCTCTTGTTCTGTGACTTTGCGACCTTACTGGTGGCCTCTCCTTCAGCAAAATTTTGCTGTCCCATGACCAGTGTTATCTCCAGGCAGTATAGAATGGTGGTGAGGTGAGCAGGCTCCGGAGTCAGACTGCATTCAAATCCTAGTTCTGTCCCCAACTAGCTATGCCACCTGGGGCATTATTTGACCTCCACATACCTTAATTTCCTCAAGTGTAAATTAGGAACACAGATATGAAAAGGTTGTAGTAAGAATAAATGCTAATTCACATGAACTTTGATGCCTGGCAAACAGTGAATGCTCGGTGTCCTTGAGGTACTGAGGGACAGTCCTTGAAGACATGTCACAGAACCCAGGGAGCACAGACGCTGCAGCCCTTAGCTGTGGCACACCTCAGAGTCACTCAGGGACCAAGGGAAATTCAGATGCTTGGGCCTGGCTTCGGTTTGGCTGTCAATTCACTGTGAGCTCAGTGGGTGACTCCCATGCACTGTAAAGTTGGGAGAACCACTTTCTCAGAGAAAACTTCAGGATTATTATCAGCCCTGCCCGCAGCCCCCAACAAAACTTTGGAAAGAAAAGCCAAAGCAAATCTCCATGGCACTTCATCATCTCTCTTCATCAGGGTGAGTCTGGAGGGAGCCATCCTGTTCCCCAGCCCACTCCAGGGGAACACCACTGTCAGTGCCATGGGGAAAGCAGTTTTACTCTTAAACACGGGGGCATTTTTCAAAGGTTCTGATTAGGAACCTGCATTGTCAAAACCTATTTGTCATTCAAAATGTCACTGTGGATAATACATCACCCATCAGCCCATACACAATGAGATTTCACATTGTGACTTAGTACTGTCCAACTTAGGATAATAAACCTTAAGAATGTCCATGTGCTAGTTTGCTTGTTCTCAAAAGAATCCTTCTTTCCTGGTCAGGACCCGTCTTCTGTTCCTGTGAAGTGACTGATAGGACCCAAGTGGGAAGGGAGGGGCAAACTGGGTGCTGGTGCTGGGTGAGGATCCAGAGAAGCCCTGGGGCTGCACTTCCAAGTCCCTCCAGCTGAGGCCAGGCTATCAGGTCTGCGTTCAGCAACTGTTTTATCTGACTCATAATTGCCAAGTCATGGAAGCAGCCCAAGTGCCCACTGACCCATGAATGGATTAATAAACTGTGGTTTATATAAACCATGAACTATTATGCAGCCAAAAAAAGAGATGGAGACTTTATCTCTTTTATGTTTACACGGATGGAGCTGAAACATATTCTTCTTAGGAAAGCATCTCAAGGATGAAAGAAAAAGTATTCAATGTACTCAGTACTATTATGAAATCAACATATAATCACCCACACTTTCACATGAAAGATAAAATACAACTATAGCCCAGGATGAAGGAGAGAGAAGGGAGGTGAGGGGAGAGGGGAGGCCAGGTGGAGAGAGGGTAATCGGTGAGACCTCACCAATGGTGCATATTTCAAGGGTACATGTCAAATCTATTAAGAGTATAAATGTCTTTACATAATAATTAAGTGAGGTGAAGGCTGTTAACCAGTTTGATGTAAGCACTCCAATTGTATATAAAATCAGCACATTGTACCCCATAAATGCATTAATGTACAGTTATGATTTAATAAAAAAATTGTAAAAGAGTAAAAAAAAAAAGAACTGTTTTATCACAGGGATGTCTTTTTTTTTCTTCTTTGAGACAGAGTCTCATTATGTCACCCTTGGTAGAGTGCCATGGTGTCATAGCTCATAGCAACCTCAAACTCTTGGGCTCAAGCGATTCTCTTGCCTTAGCCTCCCAAGTAGCTAGCACTACAGGCGCCCTCCACAACGCCCAGCTTTCTTTTGTTGTTGTTGCAGTTGTCATTGTTGTTCAGCAGGCCCGGGCCAGGTTTGAACCTGCCTGCCTTGGTATGTGGCCAGCGCCCTAACCCTGAGCTACGGGCGCTGAGCCCACAGAGATGTCTTTAAAGGGCAGATGTATGTTTTATTGTGTCCCTCTTCATGTCTAATACATATTCCTGCTGTACCTCTTCTTGTTTTTCCTTTTGGTCCACCTTGCCAGGTTTTCCCTTTCTATGTTCCCAAAGAACCAGCTATTGGCTTGTTGACCTGATCATCTCCACTCCATCTTTATGTTCTACTCTTTTCATTTCTGTTGTTTATTACCGCCTTCCCTCTCCTTTCCTTGGGCTTTATTTTTTGACTTTGATGCATAGCTCATATTCCATCTCTTTTCCATCTCTTTTCCTTTTTAATACAAGCACTGAAAGTGCTACATTTACCTTGAAGTATTTCTTTAGCTGCAGTCCAGATTTTGGTGTTAATTTTTTCCATTGTTCAGCTCCTGGTTTTTCTAATTTTTGTGGTTTCTTTTTTGACCTATAGTTTATTTGGAAGTCTGTTTTAAAATTGCATAGGGAGGGTTTTAAAAGTTCTCTTCTTGTACTGATTTCTAATATAGTAATAATTTTATTGCAATCAAAGAACAGAGAATTCTTTATTTCTTGAGGCCCACTATATGGCTAGAATGTGGTCAATTCTCTGATTAAAGTTGTAGGATTTTATAAATTTCTGCCAGACTAAGCTTGCTTTTCAAGTTTCCTTTACATTTGAAAATTATTTTGCCTGATTAATCCAACATTGAAAAAACTGCATGAATAATCTACTAATATGATTATTGACTATGAACTCCAGAAATTTTAAAATTCTGTATCTTGAAGTTATAGTAAGTATACCTAAATATACAACCATTTTACCTTCTTGGCAAATGATTCCTTTTATCATTACATGGCAGCCTTTATTCCTAAATACATTCTGCCATGAAGTATCTTTTGTGTGATACTAAGGAAGCCCGGTAAGCTTTCTTTTCATGAATACCTGCTGCCCTTCTTCTGCTGGTGGAGAGGCACTTTGTCACCCTCAGTAGAGTGCTATGGCATCATAGCTCACAGGAACCTCAAACTCCTGGGCATAAGAGCTCCTCTTGCCTCAGCCTCCCAGATAGCTGAGACTATAGGTGCTTGCCACAGTTATTTTCTTTTAATTTTCTAAAGATTTATTTCAAATTATTACGAGGGTACAAATTTTTAGATTACATTGTTCTCATTTCCAGGGTAAAGTTCCAATTGTAAAAGAGCCCCTCAGCCAGGGGCATGTTATACACCCTCACATGTGCACAATAGGTGAGATCCCACCACCTGCCCTCCCTCCATCTGCCAATCGTGCTCCCCCTCCTCTTTCCCTCTCTCTCTGTCACCATTCTAGAGTACATTTGTGTTTTATTGTTCATATGAGCATGTAATTGTTTATATGTTGGCTTCATCCATGATCTCATTCTTCCCTGCTTTTCCTCCTACCTTTATAGAGGACTCCTTTAGGGCCTTCTTTGGCAGTTAGAGTTCAGGTACTGGTCTTGCTTCTCAGGGATTTGTGCCTAGCTAGATAGCTGGTAGGCAGGTGGGATAGGAATGTTTACCAAAAACAAAAAAAGTGAAGAGGTAATAATGGTAACAACCATAACAACATCAGCAACGACCACTACAACAAATCCAGTAACATACCAGTCGTGGTTAACACACTGATGGAGACACACATGACTAGCTTAAGTGTTCCCCTTAGAGTTTATGTGCCTAGACAGGAGAAAGACATTCTGACATCCTATTGGCTTTCATTAGCCAGACTATGCACAGGTACCCCAAAGACTTGGGTTCTTTCTATTTATAGGATGTTTACTATTTTGTATTTCTAACCTGGCCAGGCACAAAAAGGCTTTCCAGTGATACATATGATAAAACAATAAAAAGTATTGGTGAACAGAAACGAGATGAGATCAGTACATAAAATGCATGACAGCTCTGTTACAGAACATGCAACTGCATTTAAATCAAAGGTAAAATCACTACAGTTGTTACTCTAATTGAGGCATGATCTCAAATATCCAACATATCTTTTAGATTAGTCTCACAGCAGTTCATAAATCCACAGGAAAATCTTTATAATAATATCAGCAGATAAATGCTAAATGGCAAAGGTATGCAAGTTTAGTCTATAGTTTTGCATAATTATTTTGTGCATATTAAATAAAATATATTGGACTTTATTTTAGAAACTTACTCTTAAAACTACATGAAATTTGGAACTGTTCAGAAAACACATTGTAGCACCCTAATATGACTCCTAGCAGCATATCCCCATAGCATGTGACCAAAACAGAAATACACCGCCATCTTGTACCAAATCCAAAATAAAAATGTGATCTTTTCTTTTTATTCCCTTAAAAAAAAAACAAACAAACTATAAGCAAGGATGTCAGAGGCAGGAGAATGAGTCAGTGAGCTGGGTTGAAGGCAATGATGCTTGTTTTGCAATGCCCAAATCATTTCTAGAACACAACACTTTCATAGTACACTGATATAGAAAGTCTTAGTAAAACCAAATCATTTCTAATAGCTCCTCTGCATTTAAACTAAGTGAGGCAAAATTAACTCCCAAGAAGCTGTGCTGACCCACATAGACACGGATGGGCTAAAACCAAAATATCACCTGAGGATGAAACTACCTTAATTCTTTTTCTCAGCTGCCTCTTTGTTAAACTTTTTCCAAGTCCTGATTTAATCTCTTTCTTCTAACACATGTCATATTCATCCACCCCTTCTTAACCACTAAATTAACCTTCTGTAACTCAAGGAGCTCTTGAAATCCCCCTTTCTTCCAAGAAGTCCCCTCAACTTGTTGGAAGAGAAGTCCTTGAACTGCCTCATTTGGGTACGGGGTTTTTATACCTCTGCCTTGTACTCTGAGCTCTCTGAGTGCTTATGTGCTGCCATGCTGCTGAAGTTTATTAGCCTCTGGCACTGAGGAGTATTCCCTGAGCTGTGTCCCTGGTGGATGGACGCCAGAAAGCACATTCACCTGGAAGGAAGGAGAGGGCAGTGGTGAAGTTAAGGAGATGTGAGGACAAAGTGCGAACTGTGAGTTTGAACACGGGCTGCTACTTACTGACCTTGCGGTCTTAGAGGAGTCACCAACCTCTCTCTATGCCCAGATTCCTTCACCTACTACATGGACAGAGGAGTAATCTAGCCCTCAGGTGTTGTGAGGATTAAATGAGGTACTTTAATACAACGCTTAGCACACTGCAAGCCCCCAGCAAATGGAAGCCGAGGGATTGGCTTTTCAATTTAATAATATTTAAATAAATTTAAGTATTTTTTATTTTGAGTTATTAAGTTAAAACTGGACATTTAAAAGTTATATAACTAATGAAAATGTTGAAATAAAAGCACTCAGGGAAAAAAAAATCAACTAAATAACACCTTACACTGAAAAAGATGCTTTATTGGCTGAAGGCGCTATACTAGATATTTAAAATAACACAAACATTCAGGATCGCAGTTTCACAATTTAGTTCCCAGCCAGGTTAGATATAACAGTTAACACACTTAGAAGACACAGTATTCAGTATATCTGATACCTTTATCAAGAACCTTTGTAAAACTTTCACTTTCAATTACTATGATTTCTCCCTTATATACTGAATGAACAAATACAACAGCATTTACTTATTTCAAAGAATTGATACTATATATGGCAAAGACTTTAGATACTGTGCTTTAAATGACTTGTAGTAATAATACATTAACTTTAAGGGGATTCTATCATCCTTTTCAAATTTTCAAAACCCTGCCTAGCAGACTACCAATAGAGAATTGCTGTTTTTAGATGCAAAGGGCATGAAGAGTTAGATGTGGGAAGATGACTTTGAGAGAGGTCACCCATGACCTGTGCCTATTCCAGTAAGCCCAGTCATCAGCGAAAGTGGGACAGATGCCTGTGGCTCATTTACAGCACCTACTGCCTGGTGACCAAGGAGTGTCTCAAACCTTCAGAAAATAGACTGTCAGAGTGGCATTCTTTATGTTACCGAAAAGAAAATCAACTTCTAGGGGGAAGGTGTGGACAGTGGTGGGGAGGGGGCCGGCTGTCCACTTGGGCCCTGACGGAGACACACGGGGCTGGGACAGGCTGACGTGGAGTGATGCACGTCCTGGAGAGTGAGTGAGAACTGCACAGGTGACACCGAGGAGCTGCTCAGTGTTTAGCACTGGGAAAAACAAAAGTTAAACAGGGCAAATGCAAAACTAATTCGTGGCCATCTGAACCGCACAGAATGTGGCCTAATGATAACTTTTTTAAAAAACCAACTTGAATTAGGAGACTTATGGCTATTTCTATGAAATAAAGTTTTTTTTTTTTTTGGCTGGGGTTGGGTTTGAACCCACCACCTCTGGCGTATGGGGTCGGTGCCCTACTCCTTTGAGTCACAGTACTGCCCTTGAAATAAAGTGTTTAAAGGTAATTGTACAATTTAGGACAGTTAAAGCTCCAAAGATTCCTAAACGTAACTTTCCAGATCTCTTCTTATCAACCTTTCCCTGAGCCTTGTGAGCTGCCTACCCGCTGACATCTAGTGAGTGAAACACTGAGAACTGCCTTAGTATACGCTGCACCATCTCAAATCGCCCCCCGGGAAGCAGTTCTTCCTGAAGCACATTCACCATGAAACTTAGGCAGGACACAAAATATATTTTAAAAGGTATTTTAAACAGTCACATATAGGATCTAATGTAATACAAAGGGAGAAACAAATACTGCTAGGGTATTTCAAATTAGGCCATTTTGGTTGAAATAAAACATACACAACATCTTTGTAAGGTAATAAGGAAAAGAAAGAAGGAGGGGACAGAAATTGCAAACCCAATGTTTTATACACCCAATACCTTTAGGGCACTTAAAAAAGTGAATAGTTTATTACTTGTTATCTTTCTGGATTGCCCTTCTTTGGGAGGTATTTATGTTTTCATCATGATCAAAGAAGCTGCTTGGAAACAGGTGAGCTGCAAGTGCATGCTGCTCTTGAACTTGTTCAGGAGCTCTTCCAGTAACCTGCAGGGAGGAGACACTATTTTACAGCCTGAAGGGCGGGTGGCCTAGCAACACAAGAAAACACAACGGGAACAAACCACCAGGCTCTGCCTGAGCTTGCTGTTTTTTGAAGGTTAGCTGAAAAGTTACTATCTATGGATTCTTAATAACAAATAAATCAATCAAAGAAGCCGGTCAAAAGGGGTACACTGACATACATATTTATGTTTGTATATAAAAATATCCTTCTGCCCCCTTCCCCAGATTAAATGAGATTACTCCCTAAAACAGACTGATATTTGGGTTTGTTCTTAAGGCACTAGAAAAACTTACACAGACTGAAATCCACTCTTTCTATTGTGCAGTTCTATGAAGCTGACCCACACGCAGGGTGCAACCACCTCCTCAGTCAGGGACAGTGGCTCCCTTGCCCTACGCGCTCTCCTGCCGCCCCTCTGGAGCCAGCCTCATCCTCAGTCCCCAGTACCCCAGCAACACTGGTTACTTTCTGTCCCTCTAATTTTGTATTTTGCCTTTAACAAATATTGGAGAGTGGAGAGGGAAAGTGGTGAGTTAATCGCCAAGGGAAGCAGGTTAGTTCTAGTTCCTCTGGGCAAATCATTCTGCTACTTGGTACCTCAGTTTGCAACTGGTCTGACATATGCATATGATTTTAAAGCTAGCATTCACCTGGTTCAGATGAAGCAGTAAGAACTGGGGTGAACAGTCTTAAGGTCAGGAGATTATCTCATGGTTTAACAACGCCCACAGCTAGCACACTGTTGCCCTGCTAAATCTAAAGCACAGTCCTGAAAGCTATTTTAGGGTGCCTGCTGCTCTTGACTCCCAAACACACTAGCCTTTTGAGCCTTGTCCCATACATTAAAGGTAATAGTGACTGTCTCAATCTTAAAATATTTATTTTAAAGAAATAAACAGAGCTTGGAATCACTCAGATAGAGTTTGAAAGTCAGAGAAGACAGAAGCAAGAAAACAAAGGATGGGCCAGTCTATGGTGGCACTGTCTCCACATCTGCATGTGCCTACGTGGCAGTGTCCTCCCATGGACCAGCCCCATGTGTGTTCTGCCCTCTGGTTTCCACAATGGTCACCAGTGCTGGGTCCCAGACACCAGCACTGTGTGTTTCACAATCCATTTGCCACAGGTGCTGTCTATGGCTCCACTGGCCGCACGCAGTGGGGAGTGGACCTCAGCTAGCACTGGTGAAAGAGCAGAGCTCTACACTGCTTGCCCCTCGGCAGAGGGTACAATGGGCATATGTGAAATTTGCCTGGCCTAGATTTTCTCTCAGGTTAGAGTTTCCTGCTGTATGGGTAGTGAAGCTTGAGCTCAGGGTGAGAGCAGGAATGTAGTGTAAGGAAATGTGAATACCCTTATGCTGTACATATAAATCCACTCTTTCTTAATACTCTGTATTTTATAAAGCACAAAATGTGTATCACTAAGCTACTCCAAGAAAAAAGAAATCACTGGGTCCTGCATTTTATTAGGCTGTCCTCTTTTTTACATGACTTTCTTAAATACATAATGTAGTTTACTGAATGAGTCATAAGCTTCCTAATGACATTTTCTGTACCAGTCACTACCAAGGAAATAACTAATTTCTAAATCATCCTGAACCCAGAAGAAAAACTTCACTTTATTTTATTCTGTCATTTGGAGGTGTGCAAGGTACAGGTGACATGACTACCTATTTAGGACTAGTTAGCAGGGCTCTTCCTTAACTCCAAATCAGTATTATTTTTTTTAAAAGGTCCTTAAGCTAACGGAACCGGGTTTAGCATATCTGATGGCCACCTGAGGGTAGCATACAGAACTTACTTTTTATCTGCTCCACTTGAAAGCTGAGGCAGGGCTTCCAAAGCTTGTTTAAAACTAGACCTGGAACATAAACGGCAGCACTTAAGCAGGAACAGGCATAGTTCTAAGGGAATTAAGAGGACCACTGAAAGATTCGTAAGCCTGTCTTAACTACAAAGAAACTGATATAAGCCAGTGAAGCAAGTGGAAATATGAGAAAAAGTAAAAGTGAAAAGCAACAGAAAAAGTAAAAGTAAAAGTGAGGGTGTAGTCAGTTACCGGGAGGAGCCTTTGTAGGAATAAGGTGAGAAAAATTCACCTAGGAAATGAGACGCAACTTGAAAAGCTACAGGAGAAACTGAATTACCAACAACAAAAACGGATGCTACTCATGATAGGGGAGGGCTCAAAATGCAAATATTTAATTTTTAAAATAGTCTTTTCAAAGCAGAACTACAAGTAAAGCAACTGGCCAGAAAGGAAGAAACTAGGTAGGAATACGGATGATCTTGTGACAGGTTACACCAATGGGGACATTTTTTAGTATTTGCCTGTACAGGGCCTGGTTTATAATCACTGTCTTAAAATAAGTGAAGACTTTGTAGAATTTGGCTCTTTAAGATATATTAGATAATGAAGAGATGTATATATACTTTCAAAATTTAACCTCAGTTCTTTATATACAAAAAGGCAAAAGGAACAAATTCAAAACCTTCAAAACCTATTTGAGATGTTTACCTTTCACCAGAAGAAAGGCATTGTGGAGAGGCTGTCTGGTAATCACTTGAATTGCATTGTCACTGAGGGAACAGTATCACTTTTTATCTCTGCTTTCATGAATTTTTATGCTTTTATCTCAGTGCTTTTCACTGAGGTGAAAAAGTAAACCACTCTTCAAGGTGGTCTTTCATTTATTATTGTACAAACATCCTTATCAGTCTATCAGGAAATAACTTTTGAGCACTGTTTCTCAAACTAGGGGCAGGTGTCACAGCAACCCAAAGAGAGACTGAGAAGTCCCAACAGAGTCATACAATTGGCTTTGGGAATCTCCAGTTGTGCCTGGGAGAGGTAGGGTGGGGCCGTGGGGACAGGTGGCTTGTTGGCACACTTAGGTCCCTTCCCAATATTTGACTGGCTCTTTCTTTCTTGATACGGAGGGAAGCCACATCATCTTCTCTACTAAATGAAAGAGAAGTGATGCTACCGTCCTTTATTTTGACATTACGACAATACTGATGAGAAAGCCTATACCACCTGTTACTTGCAGAGCGCTAACAGTTTAGAAGGTGACTTGACAAAATTTCTCACTTCTCTCAAAATTTTGCCTGGAAGATTTTTTTTTAATCTTCCTTTAATAAATGAGGAATGTAGGCTCTGAAAGTTTAAGTTAGCAGGAAGAAACATACGGGCACTCACATGACACACACACATTCGTCACTTGTGAATTGGGTGCCTTCTGTTCTCTACGTAGCACTTTGTACACAAAAATAATGGTTGAGAAAAGACATGCCTCAACAATGAACACTGCAGCCATCTAGAAATGGCTTCTGGTAAGCCATTATGAATAGGAATGAGAAGACAACTTCATTTGTTAGGAAAAATTTAAAAAGTCTTTTCAGTTACAATGACGACAGTAACCATGTTATCAAATGCTAGAAATAAAAGAACAGGCATATTACAGTGTCTGTCCTTAAACAGTTCCTTAAGCCATTTGCACATTGGCTTCTAAGGCATATTAACAATATAGCCCAGTATTTCCTAGGTACTACTGCCAATCTAGTAAACAATTTTGCATAGGCAAATAGTAGTTCTGTTTCACTTCACCTACTTTCAATGGTAGGAAATCCTGACTTTCATTCAAAACAGCTAAAAATTGTCACCCAATTTCCACTACAAAATTTTGCAGAGAAACCACAAGGCTTCCTCTTATACTGATATTTACAACTCTGGAACTGTCCTTCAAAGTCTGCTATGAAAAGACAGACTCAATTCTTACTCTCCTTTTTAAAAGAAGTATGTGATATTTTGCTATATTATTTGTAAGACTAAGACTTATAAGTAGTGAATGAAAAACAAAATCACATTAAATCCTTTTTCCTTCATATTGTGCGACAAAGAAGCAGACTTGATAGTTGCTATTTTATTTGTAGGTTTATGCTTTTTAGCTAAAATCTGATCAAATATAAGGTTTATCTGGTTACAAATTCATGAGCATTACTCTGATCAGTTATCCTTACCAAAGATAAAATATACAAGTAAAACAAACTTGATTTTTAAGAAAGCACTTAAAACTAAAGAGCACTGCATCTTACTTGCTTTCGGAAGTTAGGTAGACAGCCACGGTATCCCTCAAAGCACAGATTTCAAGTCTTGCCTGAGGATGGGAAAGGACAAAGACACAATAGGAAAACAAGTTAATTACCATAAATAAACAAGTCCTGAGAGGAACAGCCTCCAGCCTACTTATCATCCGACAGGGTCGGCATCATAACACCATATTGACTACCCATTGTGCATAGTCCAAAGAAACTGGGTACTACAAAATGTCCTTTTCCTGAAAGTTAGCTTGTGGTCCAGGACAACTATGCGAGTACAGGGAGCTAGATTTCTTGTTATGAAGAGTATGAACTCTGCAATGACTTTCCAGCAATCTGTGTTTATTACCTAACCAGTCGTTTTTCATTGAGTGTGGTTGTGAAAGGAATGAAACTCTGAAACACTGCCCCTGAAAGAGCCCCCCCACCGCTCCCCGCAGAGTTAAGGACACGGTGTGGCTTGCTTCTTCACTCCTGTGGCCTAATCTCAAAAGCTAAACTCCTCTCCACAGACTCAATGCCATCCCTACAAAAATCACAGCTGCCTTTTCTTTAATGGAAATTGTTAAATTAATAATTTGACACATTTTGTATTCATATGAAAATGCTAGGGACTCCGAATAGCCAAAACAATCTTGAAAAAGAATAACACATTCAGAGGACTCATACTTTCTAATTTCAAACTTACTACAAAGCCACAGTAATCAGCACAGTGTGATACTGGCATACTGGCACATGGATAGATAGATACACACATCACTGGGGCAGAGCTGGGAACCTAGAAATAAACCAACCCTTACATTTATAATCCATTGGTTTTCAATGACAGTGCCAAGACCATTCAATGGGGAAAGAATAGTCTCTTCAACAAATGGTGCTGGGACAACTGGATAACCACAGGCAGAAGAACAAAGAAGGTGGATTCATTCCTAAACACAAAAGCTAACTCAAAAATGGATCACAGACCTAAAAGTATGAAATTCTTAGAAGAAAATAGGAGCAAATGCTCGTGACCTTGGACTAGGCAACCCTTCTCAGAATAATGCCAAAAGCAAACAACAAGAAAACCCCAGATAAACTGGCTTCTGTCAAAATTAAAAACGTTTATGTTACCAAATCAAAGAATGAGATACTACTTCACACCCACTGGGATGGCTACAGTCAAGAAGACAGACAATAACCAGCAGTGGCGAGGGTGTGGAGAGAATGGAACCCTCATAAATTGCTGGTGGGAATGTAATATAAGGCAATCCCTTTACAAACAGTCTGGCAGTTCCTCAGATGATTAAACAGTGCTTGCCTCTCTGAGGAGGTGCCCACAGTGAGTGACACTCACAGAGCGTTTAACAGAAACTGCCCTCACTCTCAGGGAGTGGACCAACTGTAAAACAAGGTCTTTCCTGTTCATTAGAAATTCTGTAAGCAAGCTGGATAAAAGCTGATTTATACCAGCTGAAGTACACACAGTGACTTTTTCTGGCTGGAAAGCAATTGTTTCAATTGTTCAATGCTTTAGAAGCCTGGAGAATAGTCTGTAACTAGAAAGTTACAAATGCTAGAAAGTATGACAATTTCTGCCTCTACTGTTTCTATTCTAGGATAGGTACAAACAGACCTCCAGGAAAACATCCAAGAGAGAAAAATAAGGCAGAAATTTCAGCTGAATATTTTAGGAGAAAAATCAAATCACTGTAAAACCAGTCTTCAAGGTAGAAATTTTATTCAATCAGAGCAATAGGGTATTTTTTTTTTTTTAAAGACACCATTAAAATTCGCTTTAATACGTCTTTTGGGAAAAACATACCACACTTTTAGTGAATGACCACAAACATTTACAGTAGTAGCAGGCTACTATTTTTAATATTATGCCATGAATTCATAAGGAAAAGGTTCTAGTAGCTCAGGGAGGGAGGCACCTTGCCATTGAATGTGACAAAGTGTTGTATGACTATTGTGCCATGAATTCATGGTGAGGTTCTAGCACTTTATATCATTGTTACATGGGGTCTGCTGGTTCTCCTGTGTGCTACGCTGTATACCTATTATGCCATGAATTCATGGGGAATAAATAAGTTCCAGCACTCAATATCACAGTTCCATTGGTTTTCCTGTGTGCTATGTTATATGCCTATTATGCCATGAATTCATAGGGAATGGGTTCCAGGAACTCAGGCTCCTTTCCCTTGGTTCTCACAAAGTGTGCTTCTCTGGGTGGAGCAGGCTGGTGCTTTAGCTGAACCCAGGTAACTTTCTCTTTGGCTTCTTCTTTTTTCCTGATCATTTTCTTTCTTTCCTTTTTTTTTGAGACAGAGTTTCACTATGTCACCCTCAATAGAGTGCTGTTCTGTCACAGCTCACAGCAACCTCCAATTCTTGGGCTTAAGTGATTCTCTTGCCTCAGCCTCCCAATGATCATTTTCCTTTATGCGTTTCAGGAAGCTATCTTGGTTCTTAGAGTGCTTAGTATGCTCAATACGAACATTAATCCTCTTGGCAAGAATCTTGCCCTTAGCTTGTTTGTTTACAATGCCAACAGCATGTTGGGTAACAGTGTAGACTCTTCCAGTTTTGCCATGGTAACATCTGTGTGGCATGCCTTTTTGAACAGTGCCCATTCCCTTGATGTCTACAATATCACTTTTCTTATAGATTCTCATATACGTGGCCAAAGGAACAACTCCATGTTTTCTAAAAGGTCTAGAGAACATGTATCGGGTGCCTCTCCTCCTTCCCTTTGTGTTTGTCATTTGGGTGAATTCTGGAAGATGGCATCTCCTGCAATAGGGTATTTTAATTAACCTATGAAATATGCCAATTATAAAAAAAATGTGGCTATTTATATAACATATATAAAATTGAAATCCAGAAAAGGTCTTGCCAAAAATCAGTTAATTCATCAAATTATCACTCTCCTCTTCTGCGAACTGGCTCTTAGGAAAGTTCTGGGGATTGGCACTACACACGTACACTATCAAAGATTTAACCTGCTGTCCCTCTTAGTTATCTGCTTCAAAGAAGGAGGCTCTTACAGTCATTCTTAAAGGGCGAGGGTGGAGATGGGGGCTTGGACTCAAATGAATTTTTTCTAAACACAAACGTCTGCCTCGGTCTAGGAGGTATCAGAATATCAGAGAATGGAACAATTATGATGCCCACTAGTCACTTGAACATGTGTACTCTGAAAAAGGTCTCCACCTGATTCTGATATCTCTTTCCAACCTTTCCCTGCTCCTGCTAGCTTTGAGAGGGATTTAGGCATTAGATAAATGTGTTACAGACGTAATTTTTGGAGAGGAAAGACTTTGTTATAATTTCAACATCACTGGGCCCACTGTAGCTACTGTGACTTTAATTCAGCTTCTGTATGGCACAATTTACACTACTAATCTCCTGTGATGGAATCATGACCTTTCAATCTTAACTATAATATCAAAGGTCTGATAAATCAAATTTTTAGAGAAAATTGGTAGTAAATGGAAATATAACAATTTTTTAACAGACTTCCCCCCAATCAGATTAACAGATGCTCTCCATTCCCCTTCACCCTAATATGTATTTTATTATGAAAATTTTCAAATGTATGAGACTTTGAAAGAATTTTACAGTGAACACCTTTATACCCACCGACTATGTCATTAACACTAATGGCACCGACAGTCTACCCATGAATCCACTGTACTGCTTTGAGATATTTCCACATGCATATTATTAACTAAAATGGAGTGTCAGTTTTTGTGTCAGTTCTTTTTACTTTTCTTGAGTTAAAGTTTACATACTACCAAATGGGCAAATCTCAAAGGGTGCCATTTGCTGAGTCTTGGCTGATGCATATACCTGTGTAATGGAAACCCGTATCAAGGTACACAGCCATCCCTGTGAAGCTCTCTCAGGCCCTTCCCAGTTAATGGCACCACTGATTCGTTTTATCCATTCTAGAATTTATGTAAATTAAAGCTATATGGTATACGTATGTTTTTGTGTAAGGCTGTCTTGGCATGATGCTCCTGAGATTTGCCATGTTGAATCAGTAATTGGTTCTCTGTAGTGCTGAATGGTATTTTGTTGTATGACTATATTGTAGTTTACAATATAGTAGTAGTTTGTTTATTCTATTATGGACACCTGGGCTGTTTCTAGTTTTTGCCTATTATGAATAAGACAGCTATAAGCATTTAAATTTTTTGTTTGTTTGTTTGTTTTAGTGTATGTGTGAAAATACGTTTTCAGTTCTCTTGGATAAATAACTGAGAATGACTGGGTCACAGGGTATGTGTATGTTTAATTTTAGAAGAAAGTACAAGAGCTTTTCAGAAAATGTGTGAGAGCTCCAGTTCCTCCAGAACATTTGGTACTGTCAGTCTTTAGTTTTCTTTATCCTGATGGATGTGCATCCTATTTAGTGTTGATTTTCATCTCACTGCTAACTAATGAAGTTGACCATCTTTTGGCCATGCTTACTCTTCTGGAATCTAATTAACACGTATGCAAGACCTTTTGACATAGTCCTAGGAGTCCTTGGAGCTTTGTTTATTTATTTACTTTTACCATTTATTCCTTTGTTATTCATATTGGATAATTTCTATTGGTCTATAAGTTCACTGATTTTTCCTTTGTCTTCTCCATCTAGTAGATTTTTTAAAAAATCATACATTATATAATTTTACATTCCAAAAATTTCTATTTAGTTTCTTTTTTAGGAATTCTGTTCTCTGAGATTTCCTTCCTATCCATTCATTAGGAGCATATTTTCCTTTATATCATTGAATACATCTAAGCTAAAAATCCTTGCCTACTAATTCCAGCAACTGGGTCATCTTAAGGTTGGTCTCAGTTGCTTGTCTTTCCTATCAAGAGTTAGTTGATGGGCACTTGGGCTGCTTCCATGACTTGGCAATTATGAATTAGGCTGCAATAAACATTGTGCTGCAAATATCTTTGTTGTAAAGTGATTTTTGGTCTTCTGGATATACCCCTAGTAGAGGAATTGCAGGATTGATGTAAACATTCCAAACTGTATATAAAATCAGCACACTGTACCCAATAAATGCGTTAATGTATACAGTTATGATTTAATAAAAAAATTAAGAAAAAAAAAGAATGAGTCATGTTTTCCTGTTTTGTTTGTCCATTTCAATTAAATTTTAATTAAATTAAATTTAATTAAAGCACTTTGGAAAGACTTATTAAAAGTTGCTAAAAATTTCCTGTGGAATTGAATATAGAGAAGACTTGTAACCTAGACATTGTGAATGTTATGTTGTGGAGACTGTGGATTCTGCAATATACCTGTAAAGACTGTTGATTTTTGTTTGTTTTACCAAGCAATTTACTTATTTGGATGCAAACTGAAAACTTCTGGCTCTTGGGTAGCAGTTCCATTTAGCTGCAGCATGGGCAGGATGCAGTGCAATTTGACCACACATACAGACGTCTAAGGGCCAGCCAGAGTATACACAGAATGTCTGGCTCTTACTCTCTATGCTCTGGGATGCCTCCCTCACTTTCCTGTAGTGGCTGCCCCCAAACCTATTCTTCAAGACAGAAAGAGGGAAGACTTTGTTTTGGGATTTCAGGGCCCACTCCCTTATCCCCTGGGCCTGCCTTCAAGTTAAAATCCACAAAGAGTGGAGAATTCACCTAAGTGTCACTTCCTCCAGAATCTGCTCCTTAATGAGTGATGGTATCTTCAGGTTTTTAAGAAATCAATTTGAAATATTCTTATTTTTAGAAATTATTCAACTTTGTAGTTATCTGCGGAAGGACAGACAAACAGGAGCTTCCTCAGCCATCACTGGAAGCAGAACTGCCACTGCTTTTTAAAATACCCTCACAGTGCTCCCAGGGCTTGGGGCAGGAGGTCACTCTTCCACGCGTCTGCATGGCTTGGTGCCTGCCAGGTGGCTTGTATGTGTTCCAAGAATAAATTGGTTACAGTAGTTAAGCCTGTTGTAATTATATAATTTTTAAAAAAAGAGATAGCTATTTGTTGTTTGTATGCAAACAGCACTGAGCACTTTGGAAAGACTTATTAAAAGTTGCTAAAAATTTCCTGTGGAATTGAATATAGAGAAGACAACTATGAAAAAAATAAAAATCACAAAATATTTGCAGACATCTGCATTCAGACAATTTCACAGGAAAAAAAATTTCACAGTTTTTACGGTTTTGTTTTCCTTTAAAGAAATAGAAACTCTGGAACTTGTGGACAATGAGTTATGGGGTTTGGCTTATACAAGAAAGAATATGTACATCTCTAATCAGCAGATCCATTCTTTAAAAACAAGCTGTCTGTATAGCATAAGATCGATGACTAAAAGTACATTTATAGGCTTTAAATGAAACGGAATGTTTTGGTACCTGTAATGCTCCATTTTTGCTGAAGGATGAAACACACTGCATCAGTCGGCTGAGCTCTTCAGAAACAGCTTCTACCACCTTGGATAGTACCCGAGGCACCAATTCTTTGGAAACAGTGAACACCTGGTAGAAGGTTTAAAATAAGAAATGGAGCTTTTTACTAACTTGAATTTGTTAATAAACAAAGCAGCATTCAAAACAAAAAATATTTGCAGGTTTTCTAAGTCCAGAGTTATTTTTTAAAAGACCAAAGTTATCAATGAAGATAGCGACACACATAAACTGTATTAACTGATGAACAACAAAAAAATTCTCCTGAAAATCCAATACTGGCAAATACAATTTTGAAAGGCATTGTTGATGTTAACAAAGATTCTTTTAAAGGTTTCTTCTTCCTCTTGCCCCTTTCACAAGAAAGAAACATGATTTCTAAATATGAAATTACAGAAATAAAAACATCCTGGGTCTCTATTTCACCACAATTAAAAAAATACTGGGTCAGACTCTTCTTAGAACGTGACAAATGTTATTTCTTCTGGGGTACACAATTCTGTATTAGAGAACAAGCTTCCCAATTTCACTGCATGTTGTACCAAATATGTATTTCATTTTATCTGACTTACAAAATTATTTTCAAACTTCACAGTTTGATACTTTCAAACTGAGAGTTATTATAGTTGGAGATTTAGTGAAACAGTTTAGTCTCTTGATTTATAAATTAAAGTAAATCATGTCTTCTTTTTAAGTTTTTCCTTCTTTCAGACTGGGCCACCAGTATTAAATATGTTGGTCATCCTGAAGAACATAATTTAAGTATTGGAGAAAATTTCTGGCAATTTAACATGGTGTGACAAATAGTAAATATGAATGAAATTCCGACACTGGGCTAAACCATCTTTTAGTTTAGGGGGCTTGACAAACCTAATATTTATAAATAATCTCATGTTGCTTGAGAATGGACATTAATAAAAGCTGCCTCATTAGGAATCAGCATCACTGTAATAAT
>NW_003852544.1:2548155-2551148 GCF_000181295.1 Otolemur garnettii
CATCATTGTTATTTGGCGGGCCCAGGCTGGATTCGAACCTACCACCTTAGGTGTATGTGGCTGGCGCCTTAGCCACTTGAGCCATAGGCGCCGAGCCTAGGCTCTAATTTTATAGAAAGCTAACATATGAAAAGCATTGTAATATTTCTGATAAAATCATAGTTTAAAATATTGCTTATTATAAAAAAGATCCATGTGATGAACTCCTGCTTGACTTAAATCAGACAAAAACTTTATTTTTATAAAGGAATGTTATGCTTTGTTTTCACTAAGAACTGAACACTGTTACGTACTATAGTTCTTCTTTCTGCTCTAGGTACTTCCAACTTGGAACTAAATTCAGGAAACGGCATTATCTTTATTCTTTCATCACTCTTTGGTTTTAGTTTTAGTTATCCATGTTCTTTCAGTTTACCTGATGACCTCAGATACTTTCAGAAGGAGGACCTCTATTGGATGCATAGTGCTTAAGAAGCACTCAAGCAACTGTGGAAATTAAACAACAGTAATCCCTTTGCTCTGCTCCACTTTACCTGGTCACCTGTCGGCCTTTCGGCCATAGCCAGCTGAAAGCGTTGGCAAAGCAGTGAGTAATGCGTCGTGAAATTACTGAATGAAAATAGGTAGTCATCATGGTGATTATGGTGTCTGCTCTGGACTTGACTTTTAGTGTTCCTCAGAAGAGTTCTCTTCCTTGCCGTTAAGGATGTTAACTTAACGACCTGACTGTGAAGCTTAAGATGATAATGCTTCAAGTGAGGGCAAGTTTTCATATGAACCAGAAGCAGCAACATCTCCGTGAACCTAAGTCAACCACTGACAGGAAACCATGCATCTGCTTCCCAGCTGCAGCTGCCCTCGAGACTCTCATTCTAACCAGCTTCTACCTTTCTGGAATCCCAACTACTGTGAGCTACCGCACTGCTACATGAATGAGACACCAGTGCTCATCTGTATACTCACTCACAAGAGGTCAATGCACTTTCCAAGGCAGTGGATTCAACACTCTTCAAAGGAAAGACACCTTTTCAGTCTACTTTGTCTTCACCTCTCACGTATTAATAAATTTAGTTTTAATTATCAGAGAAACATGTACAATTTCAGAAAAAAAGACAGCTAAACACATATATGACAGAGAAAGAGAGGGGAAGGAATAAGGGAGGGAGGGAGCGAGAAAGAGCCCAGGCCTGCAGGCGAGAAAGCCTGGTTGTGTTTTATTTATATCTAATATACATTTGGAAGAGAAAAAAAGACCACCATAAAAGTCATCAAATTTGTGTCTTTCTTTTTTCCAGTTATCTGTATCTCTTAGGAACATGTAATGATAGCTTACCTCTGCATGCACGGCAATTATATTCACCAATGCTTCTTTTAAATAGTTTCTGACACCTGAAATCAAGATGGGGGAGGGAAATAGGCATTTAGTGGAGATAGGAGTTCCCTCCCCTGCTGGTGCTACTGTACCCCGTGCACTGCCTGAGTTTTCCGAGGAGAAACAGAAAGTAACACCACCACTGTCTATTTCCTTTTGAGAACCAAATGGTGAAAGGACTATTTTCATATGGGTCCAAAAAAAAAAAAAAAAAATACGTTGAATTAGTTAGGAGCTTTCTTCATTGTTTTTCATTTCTGTCACTGTGCTCTCTGTAACCAGTGGTCAGTTGTCCTCAAACATTTTAAAATGACATTTTAAAATATCTTTCAACTTCTTCATACACACACACATAAAACAATAACAGACAAAATGCAGAGGACAAAAGGATGTTTAATAACAATTATAAGACTCATGTTAGATACCTACATGGCCTCTTACTACCACAGATGAAAGCCAAGTTGCTATGCAGAATCACTATTTTAATCTCAACGAATTACTTTTAGGAAAAATGTGTCACAGAACCATACGGAATCTGATTTGATAAAGTCATAAGTTTAAACCTGGACAAAACAAAAGATTTCAGATTTTAGGAACAGGATTAATGAACATCACTTTGCCGGAACACAGGCACACACGAGATTTAAAAGGATAAGGTCTGGAGTCAGACTATATGGAATCAAACCTGTTTCAATACCTACTAGCTGTGACTTTTGGCAAGACAAGTGTGCACCTCCATTTTTTCACCTATCAACTGAGTGTAAGTACCATGTTACAGGGTTAGAGTGAGGATTAAGGGAGATAAAGCATGCACTAGGTCCTAGGATTCACAGTGCTCATTAAGAACTTTCATCACCATTATTTTGCAAGGAAAAATAAAATAAAATCAAAATGTTGCTTTATGGTAACTCCAAAACAATTACTTTCACTTGGAGTGGAATATTTCAGAATACTTTCCAGAATTAACTGCACACACTGAGAATACCTTCTCTACAGAACAGGGAAACTTCTGTATTATGATTATCATGGACTTCAACAGTAATAGCATTAAGGATAATCTTCCTCCGTGATCTCATCCACACTATTGATTATTTAGGAAAGTTGACACAGAGACCGAGAACTATAATTAACTCTTTGAAGTGACATTTGCAGATTCTAAATACTTAGCTAGTTTTTGATTCTGTCACATACTGTGGTGCGTAAATAGTGTTTTTCTTTTGAGGAGCCAATTTCTTATATTCATTCATTTGGGAAAAGAAGGTTCAGGTGTTACTAATCCTATTTTGCTGTGGGAATGGCTGAGAAAGCTGAATGAAAAGTAATTAAATATAATCCAGAAATTAAGTGATTCTTTCTGAGGAAGAAAAGGCTAATTGCAAGGTAAGATGTCTTATCTGGAAGGCAGGAGAGAGCTGAAGGAGTCTACTACAAGTGAAAGGGAAATGAACTAACTTGCGCCAGGACCAGAGCAGCTCTCTTCCTGCAGGAGGAAAGCCATACAGACCACAGAGATGTCCCCAGACCGCTCCCCGCTGCAGTCAGGCACAGGGGGCCTGGGTATGCCACCGCTGTGCTTGGGCTAGAGCCTTTAAACCACAATACCCTGGGAGATCAGCTCACA
>NW_003852544.1:2553223-2571159 GCF_000181295.1 Otolemur garnettii
GAAGCAAGGCAGTGTCACCTGCTCAGTGACAGGGTGCTGTAAACTCAACTCTGACCCTGATTTCCTGGCAAGACTCCCCCTCACCACCTGGTCTAAACATTACTAACAAAAATACCTTATATATCTAAATTCTAGAGACTAAGCTGTGAAAAGTAAGAATAAAAGCACAAGATAATTTCAACCAAAAGAACCATATTTTTGATGATAGAAAATCTGAAAAATAGCAAGCTTCCTATTTAGGTTGACCAGTTTTCATGCAGATAATAGACTGTAAGGAGCTAATGGGGTTAACTTTGGACGAGAAAGAAAATTTTTCATTTCTTGGAGATTTTATCTTTATCAATAGGAAAAAAAGGAAATAGTTTCCTTCTTTTCCCACCCAAACTATAACTGCTTCATATCAAAAACTGTGGAAATATTAGAAAAAGAGAAGGGAAAAACTCTGGCCCTAGGGATGGACAGAAACAGGGTTCTTAGTCAAACCACAAGTTAGGCTAACCACAAGTTAGGCTAGTGGGGTTCAAAGACAGGGTGTGAAACTGGACACATGAAATACCATTATAACCTCCTGAAGCAACGCGTATGCTCGAGACATAACTTCATAAAAATTTTAAAAACGTAAAAAGAAATAAATTGTTCATCTCTCTTGGGCACTAAGTCCTCCACGCAGAATGTGAGCATCTCTAGCACGTATTCAGTCATTAAAAATCTAACCTGCAAATGTGTGCAGGGTGATTATATGGAAGGATTGTATGGATATTGTATAGGAAATCTTTGTACTTCAATTTAAAATGATTTTTCAGACGTTCAGTTGCTGTCCTTATTTTGTAAAGTTCCTAAATAGATAAAGAACAGTATTTGGGTAGGGGCAGAGAAAGTCAGGTTCATGGACCTAGAGACTAGACTGGTGTCCCATGCCTAGGAAATCAGTAAGATCTCTGTGGTGTTCCTAGTGAAGAATTTCGATTCCTTTCTCTTTTCTCTTGTACCCACAGCAGTGGGGCAGCACAGCTTTCCCCTGCCTTCCTTCCCAGCCTGTCCTGTGGGCACCCAGGGCCACAGCGAGCTTTCAGACCCGCTCTTAAAACATGGTGCTCCACGAACTTCTTGGTTTGAACTGCCTGTCCAGTTTTCAGTTTTAAAATGTTGCTCCAAATTCCAAGTGTGAGAGGATGTCCACTCTTTCAAACACTTGTACCCAAAACCTGTGGTGGGCCAGGCACCATGGATGGCAGCCCTCCACTCCCCAGCAAGTAGGCAGCCGTATGCTTTCTAAGCAAGGACATGGGCATCCAGACACTGCAAGTTGACCAAGACCATACCAGGGCTGAGGGAAGTGAAGGGAGTCTCGCCTGTGGCCTCAGTCTCTTCCTTCAACAGGAGGCTTGGATAAGGAGGGCAAGACAGAGGCTGTAAGAACTGGTGGGGAAGATGTGCCAGAGAAGACGCCTGGAGCTGTCAGGGAAGAGCGGGTTGCGCCTGTGCTGTCAAAGCAGCTGAGGCCTTGCAGTGGCAGAATGAAGCACAGCTGGAGTCTCAGAGGACCTTGGCCGTGACATCTGCGGGCAGGACCAGATTTCAAGTTTTGTTTACGGAACTATTTTCAAGTCCATGACTATTAATTTTGGTCGTATATGTTCTTTTCCACTGAATTTTATTCAAATTTTACTATTATTAACATGATGGCTGAGAATTCCTTTATTGAGGTGATCTTGAACACTTGGGATCTAAATCCTGGCTTCCTACACACTAATTGTATGACCTCACATAGCTAAGTTCACCTTTCAACTGCTCTGCAGAATGTAGAGATGACAATGTGTATTTGTTTTGCTAACTAAACTGCTGCAGAAATGTCGTATAGGTGTAGTTCTCATTCTCCCAGCGTCTGCTGTGTATCTACTGCATGCCAGGCACCAGGTGGTCTATGAATGAGCACAACAGACACGACCCCCATCCTGCAGAGCTCACAGTTTAGTAGGAAGTAGCACAAGTGTATTTTCCTAAACTATAATAGTGGACTAAAAGGCAAAATAACTTAAAACTCACTAATTTCTCTTTCTGAAACACCCAGTACATAAGCTTGGACAACGCAGTGCTGCCATGATGGTCGTCTAGCTGCAGGTTCAGTCTGAGTGGCATAAAGAATTGCTTAACAGTTGAATTTGCATGTAAGAACGTGACAGCAGCAAAAAAACCCGGATGCACCATCAACTGTGACTGTGAAGTGCTAGAATGGGGAAGGTTTGTCTTTGACAGTGCTCCTGTTTTGTTGGCTTTCACGCAAAGTTCTTGGAAGTTAGAATTTTGGTGGAATTCTTTTGTCATACTTTGTACTGATTTAGAAAAGGATGGCTGAATATGTACTGCATGTCGGGAATGGTCAGGGAAGAAGACCTTGTTTCTATAGTAACATCTAAGCCATGCCCTGGAGGACCCAAGGGGACACAGGCAAAATTAGATGATGACCTCAAATACATTACTAATCAGTCACTTTTTGGCAAGTTTCTGATCTGCTCTGATTTGTAACTTTTTCCTTTATGAAACAGAGACAACATTTATTAAATGAAATACTCTTTCTAAGAGGCTAGGGATACATCTGCCAGACAGAGGGCAGCCAACAAATGGGAAGTGTCAGGACTGATCTGGTACCGGCCCTGCCTTCCTAGGTGCTGCATGTGGGTCCCCCTCACCTCCTTTTGGAGCACCGTGTGCTCTGGCCTCATTACCTGTGTATCTACCTGATTCACATCTGTCTCCCCTGGACCAAACATTCCACCAGAGTAGGTATAATCGGTTATTTATCTTTGTATCCTCAGCACCCATCATGGAGGCTGGCACACAGTTAAAAAAAAGTTCATGTTTATTTAATATTTATGCTCAGAATATTCATGAATGCTCAAAAATGTGTTCAAAAACATTAGTTAACGAAGGAATAAAAGGCAGCAAAGACTATGAAGTCTGACGGTTAAGTTCGCGAATTAGTCCTAGAAGAAGTGCTACATACCTCACTGCTGAGTATCACTATGGTCGCCTTCGAAGTAGTCTCCCTGGGAAGCTATGCACAAACACCCATGCCTAATCCACCCTTCAAAGTCATTTTGGAGTTCTTTTTCCAAAATTCTGATGACCATCAGAGCTGACATCATATGAGGTCTGACAATTAAGTCTGAGGACTGGCCACCATGCCCTTATGTTGGCAGCACTGTATAAACAACTTGGCAAGCTTCATAACCTTGGTATATTAGTGTCTCATAGCTGTGTCTGTGTGGACATGTGCTGGTGTCTTGCTGAGTGTGTTCACTGCTGTTGTTTCCTGTTTTTGTGTACCATATGATGACAATTCTGACGCCCATTCCAGGAAAAAAGTTCCAAAATTGCTTTGAAGGGTGGACCTGGCACTGGCACTGGTGCACAGCTTCCAAGGGGAGGACTCTGAAGGCGACCATAGTGATACTCAGCAGTGAGGTATGCAGCACTTTTTCTAGGATGAGTTTGCAAAATTAACTGTTATTTGCCTGTCTTGCTTACTACTTAAGATGCGGTTAGGACCTAAGCACCTAAACAAGTTGATAAGTGAATACAGGAGTGAATAAATAAATCAGAGAAAAACTTAAATACATGTAGGAGTCTCTAACGTCCACAGTTAGAAGATCCTTGAGCCATCCACTAAAAAGTAAGTAAGTAGCACAGGTTATACGAGAAGTAGATATTCTGTGGTAGTGCATGTATCTCTCTTTTCCTGGGAGTTAGGAGAACGAAGAGTCCTTTTGAAATTAAGCAAAAAAATCACAGTTATCATTTAATAAAAAAAAAAAGAAGAAAAAAAGCATAAAAATCTACATGAAAAATAAAGTCAAATAAAGTTTTATAGAATAGAATACAATATTGCTTAGGCCAACTCTATTTGCTTTCTAAATATGGTTTTTTTTTTTTTTTTTTTTTGCAGTTTTTGGCCGGAGTTGGGTTTGAACCTGCCACCTCCGGCATATGGGGCCGGCACCCTGCTCCTTTGAGCCACAGGCGCCGCCCTAAATATGCTTTATTTTTCTAGTTATATACTTAAGCTAACGGCTTATTTCAAATGATAAATCATTAAGTATTTGCCAAAGGCTCACTATGTGCTGGATAGTTAAGAATGAATGTAGATACATCAGGGCATTGTGAACGCTAATAAATGTGTTAGGAAACCAGAGTTTTAGTTTGTACCCCAATGGCAGTGGGCTGAAATTTATGGTATATACGATATTAGGGAAGGAATCATCAGTGTGGACGGTGCATAAAGGAAAAATAAGGCAAACGGACTTGCTTCTTGGAGTTACATAAAAATGCTACATTATTGTGATATAGTAATAAGTATTGTTTTTAACAAGGTTCCCCTTAGATAAACCCCCACAACTTTCCATGTTATTTATGCAAGGGAATGAGAAACAGTTTCTAAGCATTTACAATATGTATCTTCTCTATTCTCTGAATATGAAATTAGAATGTGTCATGATATTTGACCAAAAAAGTGTCCCCACCCACACAGTATCACCCTAGACTATCACTTAGCAATTAATCTAGTAGCCCATGGTGGAAATTCCCCATGGAGAAAACAAAGCTCATCTCTACTCTGAGCAAGGCCTTGTAGGCTGCTTCTCGCATGGTGGCCTTCCTGTAAGTCAGCCGGTCGGCCGGTACAACTTCTCCAACAATGAGCATCTTGTTTTCATTCATAAAACAGAAAAGAAGCCTTCTTTCTTGCTATATTTGTCAGTTTCTTCTTTTAATCAAGTATGGCGGTCATTTGATTTTAGAGTAGGCACATTATTAAAAATATATATTGAGTGCACATTATTAATGCATGCCAGACACTACTGGGGTGCTGGGGATACGTGAGTGACTACACACACAGCCTCTCGACTCATGGGGCTTACATTCTAGTGGGGCACACCTGAATTTAATAAAATAAATAACCATCCTGAACATGGGAGAGAGGAGAGTTACCCTGTTTCTAAACAGCACAGGGAAACTGCATGAAATGACACTGCTGAGATCACCAATAAAACCCCAACTGGCAAGGGGCAGGCTTCTGTTTGATGAGAATCCTCAGCATCAGTTGTAAAAAATGGTCCCTTTTCACATGTCAAAAGGATGGTAGTGTTCCTTTCGTGCCAATCTCTTGGGAATAATGACTAGTAATAATCTGTAATAGTCATTAGAACAGACATTGGAAATGACCTGGATTTAAATCTGAGCTGGAAAGTCACTTATTTCATTTCAGCTTCAGATTTTCTTTGGTGTATGGCAAAGTGCCTTGTAAATGAAAAAATGTTGAACAACTTTGTTACAAACAAAAATAACATAACCTAATCATATATAACCTCATATTAACCAATAATAAGAAAATTGTATATAAACAGATTATTAATAGTTTGGACAAACTCCTATAGAGAATACCCACATTAAAGAACAGAATACTGAAACTTTTGGATTGATCAAGCCTTTGTTCTTAATTTTTATCTAAAAATTTTTATCTAAGAGCAGTGGCTCACCCATCTGGGAGGCTGAGGTGGAGGACTGCTTAAACTTAGGAGTTCAAGACCAGTCTGAGCAAGAGCAAGACCTCTCCTCCACTAAAAATAGAAAAATCAGCTGGGTGTTCTGTCAGGCACCTGTAGTCCCAGTTACTCAGGAGGCTGAGGCAGGAGAATTGCTTGAGCCCAGGAGTTTGAGGTTGCTGTTAGCTAGGCTGATGCCAAGGCACTCTCGCCTGGGTAACAGAGTGAGACTCTGTCTTAAAAAAAAAAAACAACCCCAAAAAACAAAAAACAAAGATCACTGAAATACAACACCAACAACATAGAGATAAGTTTATGTAATAATACATAAAAGTTCAATAAGCTTCTCTTTTATCCTACTCCCGAGAAGTAACCACTATTAGTAGTTTGGTATTTACCAAACTAAATTAAGCATAAGAATCCATATGAAAAATAAAGTCAAATAAAGTATTGGTGTATATTCTTCCCAATCTTTTCCTATGAATATAAATTTTTTTCCTAAAAATGAGATTACATTACACATCTCTTCTTGAAACTTATTTTGTCCTATTGCAATCTTTTTTTTTTTTAAATCAACTTTATTTTTTAGAAGTTTTAAGTTCGTAGTAATACTGAACAGAAGGTGCAGAGATTTCCCATACACCCCTGTCCACCTGCAGTCTTATCCATTATCAACATTCCCTACCAGGGTGGGACATTCGTTATAGCTGATGGACCTACACTGACACTTCATTATCACTGATAATACATAGGGTTCACTATTGGTGATGTACATTCTATGAATTTGGACAAATGTTTAATGATGGGTCTCCACCATCATAATATGTATGTCATATATGAGTATCTGCACTGTGCTAAAAATCCGCCATGCTCCCTCCTTCCCCAACCCCTGACTGATCTTCTTACTGTGTCCATAGTTTTGCTTCTTCCAGAATGCCACCTAGTTGGAATCATATAGTATCTGGCCTTTTCAGATTAGTTATTTCATTTAGTAATATGCATGTCTGAGTATTATTCCATTTTCTGGATATGCCACAGTTTATCATCCACTCACCCACTGAAGGACTACTTGCTTGTGTTCAAGTCTGGGCAATTATGAATACAGCTGTTATAAACATTCTTGTTCAGGTTTTTGTGAGGACGTAAGTTTTCCATTTGTTTGGGTAAATACCAAGCAGTGCCATTATTTTGCAAGAGACTACCAAACTGTCTTCCAAAGTGGCTGTACCAATTTGCATTCTCACTAGCAATGAATGAGAGTTCCTGTGGTTCCACATCCTCATCATGAAGTGTTGTCAGTATTCTGGATTTTGGTCATTTTAATAGGTGTGCAACGGTATGGTTGTTTAAATTTTCAATTCCCTAATGACAAAGGATGGTGAGCATCTTTTTGTGTGTTCACTTTCCATCCGCGTATTTACTTTGATGAGATGTCTGTTAAGGTCTTTGCTCTGTTTTTCAATTGGGTTGTTTGTTCTTCCCAGCATATATATCTAGTTTATAATTTTCTGCCTAATCTCCTACAACATGAATGTACTATGATTTATTTACCCATTCTTCTACTACACTGCCTTTTAGTATTTACTGCTACTGATAAGGCTTCAATGAACACAGATTCTTGTTTTCTAATTTAATTAAGATATCTTCCTAGAAGTGGAATTGCTCAGTCGAAAGGTTTTCAGTTTTGATGGAGTCTATAAGCTGTCACTCAAAAGGCCACACAAAATTGTGCTTCTTCTTTATGCCTTTTGATTATTAAAAATAAGAGTATCCTTACCAAACCCATAAGCACCTCCTCAACTATGAAAGTCACTTTGAAAACATTCTTTAAATGTCTATTTGACAAAATTCTTCACTAAAACCAATAGCATGAAATTTTAAGCAAAATACAAAGGTCAAAGGAAATTTACTAAAAGTTACACAAAACTTAATCTGACAGTATAAACAGTGTCCGAGAAAGAGAGAGGAAGAACACGGTATAATTACAGAAAACAACTGCTATACCATTTGAACCTATACCAAGAATGCAAGGTTTTCCATGAAGCATTTCCTGTCATAATTGGAAAGACAACTCCTTTCAACAGTCTGATTTCAAGGTACTGAGCCTAATGTTGTTTTGAAACATGACACTCTTTAGACAATACTACAAGAAATCAAACTCTGGAAACTCTGGAGATACTACCTACTTTATAAACCACATTTCCTGTTTTTCAACTTTTATGCCCTAAATCAGTTATCACTCCTAGTCTACTGATAAAAATAGATTGAAAATACTATAAATATCCCACAATGTACTTTTAAAAATTGTCAAACTGAAACACTATATGAAAGAACTATGGAGTATTTTTTTCAAGTAAATTATCTATTCAACTGTACTCTGAAGACACATTATCGAAATTACTGCCTAATTTAAAAAAAAGAAAAGGTAATCAGAAACTGTATCAATATTGACAGAACAGCTAGAAAGGCCTAAATATTCTGCAACAAAATTAGCTTTTCTCAAAATTAGAAAGGGTTTTTGGTTCTAATGTTTTAGTGTACTCATTCCCAAATTGATGTTTTTTGCGTACTCATTCCCAAATTGATTATCTATATACATATATAATACATATATACTTTTTTACAAATTGATGTTTTTTATATATATACATATGTGTGTGTGTGTGTGTATATATATATATAAAATACATATATACTTTTTTTTTTTTTTGAGAAAAAAGTCTCACTCTGTCACCCAGGCTGGAATGCCATGGTTTCACCCTAGCTCACAGCAACCTCAAGCAATCCTCCTGCCTCAACCTCCCAATTAGCTGGGACTACAGGCACATGCTACAAAGCCTGCCCAATTTTTCTATTTTTAGTAGAGAGGGGCTCTCGCTCTTGCTCAGGCTGGTCTTGAACTTCTGAGATCAAGGAATCTTCCCACCTTGGCTCCTAGAGTGCCAGGATTATAGGTGTGAGCAACCATGCCTGGCCTGTATGATGGATTTTTAAAAATGACTTTCTGAGGAAGGATACTCTTCATGTGTAGCATCTGAATAAATAACTTCAGTCTCTACAGCTTTCTAATTCCTGTTGCAGGATCATTTTTCTTCTTTAATCAATATGATCTCCTATTCAGCAATATGATCAATTTAGATAGGAAAACACTCCTTCTGAAAACAGAAAACACTGCCAGCAGTGAAAATAATAGTGAAATGACTTCATGGCTTATTTTTCTATCTGTAAGAAAGAATTTATATTCATATGAGTTTGGCATTCATAAACTGCATAGACAAATAGGTTTTAAGACAAAAATATAGGCAAAGGAAGCACAAACCCCCATTTCATGTTAAAGTTGGCTGCACAAAATGATACATAAAATGTTACAGAATACATTATGCTCTTAGCAGAGAATAAAATCTTCATGTATTTCATAAGCTTTATATATTAAATTTCAGACTTAAAGGCAGAAAGTTTACTTTAACACAAATTGATAAATTAAGATTCATTTGTTTCCATTTAGTCTTTGACCAAAAAATGTTGTTTTTCATTAGGTGGCAACTTCATTTAGGAAAGTGAAAGTGAGCAGAAAATAGGATTCACTCTGTATATATCAATGAGTCTATGTGTTTTCTACCGTGAGGTATTACTTCTGGATGTAACATTTCACAAGCAGGTTTGGACTATTTATGCAGTTTTCAAAATCTCAAGGAGTCATTTTTTTTTTAATAAGAATGATTTCAATAATATTAGAGCCAATTAATGCTGATGAGGGAAGCAGGCCTGTGAAGTGGGATGGGATCTCGCCTCTGCTGTTCAGCTGTGTGGCCTTGCTGACTTGAATGAGCGAAGGCTGGGAAATGCTTGCGCCATTTCCTGGCACTCTGTAGATGGTGCAAAAATGCCAGGTGGTCCCGTTACCATCTCATCCCCGTGACTGGAATCATTACAGTGGAGCACAGGTAAGAAGTAGTAAGATACAGTCCCTATTCTCAAAATAGTGTTCCATGTACAATTAAAAAAATAAAATCCAATCATAAGTTTCTGCCATTAAACCTTTCAAAAAGGAATTACCTTGAAATTAAAAACAATTTTGAGTTGTAATAAAGTTGAAAGCAGAGAAAAATTTGAAAAGCCCATCATTGACTGAGAGTTTAAAGTTTCACCTACATATAGTGAGAAATGTAGGTAGAAACATGCAGCTTTTAGAAGCCTCGGGACTGATGACACTGCCAAGCCCTGCCCACGCCCGGCAAGCTGCAGCCTGCCGGAGTCTGCCATTTCCAATGCTGCAAGGCAGCTTCAGAGTGTGTGCCCGGGAGAGTGCCACCAACAGCACCAAGAGCAGGAAGGAGGGCAGACCACAAAACTGCATTTCATTGATGGGACTTGGTTTCTCTTTTTATAAGAAAATCTTCTTTCAAATATCTGAATTCCTGCTTACCATTTCTCTTGAGAATTTCATTAACAATTACTCAGCCGCTCTTCCATCTTCCCCATCAACACTTGCTTTTATCATTCTATCAAGCTTGTTCCATGGTGGGGACATTTGTGCATATTCCTTTTTTTTTTTTTTTTTGAGACAGAGTCTCACTTTGTTGCCCTCCGTACAGTGCTGTGGCGTCACAGCTCACGGCAACCTCCAGCTCTTGGGCTAGGGTAATTCTCTTGCCTCAGCCTCCCCAGTTGCTGGGACTACAGGCGCTCCCCACAACGCCCGGCTATTTTTGTTGCAGTTGCCACTGCTGTTTTAGCTGGCCGGGGCCGGTTAAAACCCGTCACCCTTGGTATGGGGCCAGCACCTTACTGAGCCACAGGCACCACCCCACTTGTGTATATTCTTTATCCAAATACAAATGCAACTCTTTACTCTTCCTGGTATCTTTATTGTTCATTTAAAATTTTGCCATGCTTGGAAACTGTCATAAGCCACTGTTTGTCAGAAAAAGGGCAAATTGGATATGCACACACAGTCTTTTTCCTTGGAACTAAGCTACTCCTCTTGGTTAGCAGGAGCACAGTGTCAAAAGACCATGATTCTCAAGCCTGAACAACAAGTATACAATATAGATGAAATACAAAGTATGTGTTAACTGATTGTTTATGTTCTTGGTAAGGCTTCCAATCAACTGTAGGCTATGAGTAGTTGAGTTTTGGGGGAGTCAGAGTTACATGGGGATTTTCAATTGTGCACAGGGTCAGCACCCCTAACCCTTGTGTTGTTCAAAGGTCAATTCTATTTACAAAGTATTAGGATACACGAAATCACACAATATTATCTCTAGGGTCTGACCCATTTCCTATGCCCTATACATGTCTCATGGTTAGAATTTGAAGACAAAGAATTGGGCCTAATTCTATTAGCTTACACAAGTCACAGCCTGTCCTGATTTTCTCAATTTTAGAGATTTGCCACATAGTGAAAACAGTATCTTAACCCAACAGGGTTTCTGTGAGGACAAAATACAAAAATGTCTGTAAAAATAAGTTAAACTGTAAAATATGTTTATTTAAAAGTGGACCAAATGAAATACCTTAATAAATCTATCAGTTTTTCAATATGAATCAAAGCAAAATGATGTTTGGTATTTTACTTTCAATACTACAAGCCTGAAAACCACTGAAATAGGCCAACTCTACAACTCTCTGTTTCCAGCCAGTTCCACTGTGTGACCTGCTCTGTTCTCTTTGACTCACACTGTCTCTAAAGCAGTGTACACAAGGACATCAACTATATTTCTATAGGCAAACTAGTATGAAACAGTTTTCTTTCTGGTTTACTTATCTTTAGTTATTTATTTTTAAGTTTTTAATTATTATGGATACATAATAGCTGTACATATTTATGGGGTACTTTTGATATTTGGATATTGGCATTTGATGTGTAATGACCTAATTGAGGTCACTGGAGTACCCATCCTCTGAAACTTTTATCATTTCTTTACGTTAGGAATATTCCAATTCCATTCTTTCAGTTATTTTGAAGTAACAATAAATTATTAACCATAGTTATCATACTGTGCTAGCAACTACTAGGTCTTTTCATTCTATCTAACTACATTTTTGTACTCACTAACCACCCCTATTATCCCTCCCACCCCACCACCCTTCCTAGCCTCTGCTAACTATCTCCAGGAGAATAATTTTTTTTTTTTAGCTCTCACATACAAGAACATGTGATATTTGTCTTTCCGTGCCTGGCTTATTTCACTTAACATAATGTTCTCTAGACTCAATCATGTTTCCACAAATGACAGGATTTCAATATTTTGTGTGGCTGAAAAATATTCATTATATAGACATCACATTTATCTTCCTTATCCGTTCATCCACTGATGGGCACTGATTCCGTATCTTAGCTGTTGTGACCAGTGCTGCGGTAAACGTGGGGTGCAGATATCCTCTCTGATATACTGATTTCCTTCTTTATAGATACACACCCAGCAGTGCGGTTGCTAGAGCATATGTATTTCTACTTTTAAGTTTTTTATCAGGAGAAAATGTTAAGATTTAGAGTGATTCTCAGACTAGGAAACTATTCATTCATTTACTTAACCATTCATTTGTCCAAAGATATGCTGAAAACCCATTATATAAAGGGACTGTGAAGATGGCTAAGGCATGGTACCCGTCATCAAGAGGCACCAAGTAGGAGAGGAATCTTGAAGCACTTTTTGATTGTGCAAATCATAGGTAAAAGAATTTGAGTCCTCTTGATACATGTATGTTTACATACAAATATACAAAGATTATATGATATAAACATATACCCTCTGATTTATAAATAGATGTACCATAATGTTAATAATTCTATATGCTGTAAAAATACATAAAATTTATAATATCTTCATTTACAAAACATAAGACTTATAAATACATTATATATTATATAGGCTATACACTATAAATAAGAAAAACAAATTAGAAAAGGAAGAGATAAGGAGGATATGAAAATTATTTTACTAGTCTATATAAGCTAGCTTAAGCTAAAGTTAAAAAAATTAAAAACCCCAAAATATTAGTAGCTGAAAACCACAGCCAATGTGGTATGTCTGGCATGGGTCATGGGGATCTGGTCCCTGTGGTCACTAGGCTTATGGAGATTCTACCTTAACATGTGTTTCCATGATTGGGAAAAAGGAAAGAATGAGAAGAGCGAGGAGCTTACTCTGGCTGCAAGTTGTCCAGGGGCTTCCACAGGGCCAGGTCCGACTTTAGTGGGCAGGACAGCAGAGCACTCTCCCAGTGAGAAGGAGAGGACTTTGGCAAAGAGTAACACAATCTGCTACAATGATTTGTGGTTAAGTTTTACATTTAACAGTATAAAAGTGTTCTAGAATTAAAATAATCTGAAGGTCTAACTATCAGTTCATTTTATGTTGATACTTAGATTTATGCTCTCCTAGTTGAGAAACTATTATATCAAGCTATGCAGATGTATTTGGAAGAAGCATATAATGGGATGCCCTTATTAAATCATTATCACTCTGCTGTCAAGGTTTTCTTTCTTTCTTTTGAGACAGAGTCTCACTATGTGACTCTTGGTAGAGTACCTTGGCATCACAGCTCACAGCAACCTCACTCTTGGGCTTAAGTGATTCTCTTGTCTTCATTCCCAAGGAGGTGAGACTACAGGTGCTTGCCACAATCCCCAGCTACTTTTGTTGTTGTTGTTGTTGTAGTTATCATTGTTGTTTACTTGCCTGGGCTGGGTTCAAACTCTCCAGCCTTGGTGTATGTGGCTGGCACTGTAACCACTGTGCTATAGGCACCAAGTCCATTGTCAAGGTTTCTGTTTGCAGAATAAGTCTTCTCCCGTCTTTAAAATGAAATATAACTTACACATAAAGTACATAAATCTTACATGTAAAACTGGATGATTCTTTTATATTCAGATACACACATAACTGCCATCCAGATCAGGGTATGGACTATCTGTGTCTAGTACCCAGCAGACCCTGCTGTTCTTTCCTATGGGAAATGGAGTCAGTACTCTGACCTCCAACTCTACAGAGGAGCTGTACTTGCTTTCCTACAAACAGAACAATGGAAACAGGAGCAGACAACATGTATTATTTTGTGTCTGGCTTATTCTTCTCAACACTATCTGTGAGAAGGGTTCAGGCTGCTGCACTTAGGAGTTTGGTCACTCTCACTGTTATACAGAATGTCACTGTAGGGCCATGCCCCAATTTATTATCTATTCTATTGCTGATGGACATCTGTTTCCAATTTCTAGCAATTTCAAAGAGAGTTGTTACAAATGTAGTTATTGATATCTTTTAGTGAGCACTGGGTCACAAATACGCCTATTATCCTGAGTGCACACTGCAGTGTGTCCTGGGAGAAGAGCATGACTGCATGCCCCCCAGAGCCCATCACAGCCACCAGCAGTATGAGTAGTGCTGCTCCACACGGGCCCCCACGTCCATAAACAGCACCAGCTTTAATTTAAAAAAAAAAAAAATCTACATTTTCCTTAGCAGAATATTAAAAACTATGCCATAGCACAAACCAAAAGGGGGGGGAGCACCAAAGAATATATCAATTTTTCTTTTCATTAATACAACCCAACCGTAGAGTACAAGAATATTAATTTCTTTCATATCCATCATATTTAAAGTCCATGAAGGTGGCTTTTGTGATTTCATAAAACCTCTTATTAAATTCCTTCAATACACAAACTTGATAAAAGTTATATGCATTCTACATATAATTCTTAAGGCCCTTGTTACTGTAATCACAGGCTGTCACACCATTTGCAACCAGAAATGACAGCAATTTCAAAAATGAAAAAAAGGGTTTTCAAATATATATTTATGAATTTACTTTGGTTGTCACTCATTTTGATTATTACTATGAGACATTATCAGAAAATTGAAGTAAAATGATCTAGAGAAGAATCCATATCCCAAGTAAATCTTCTGTACAACAAAGATTTTATTAACATTGTCTTTAATTTTCTCTGATAGAAAAAAACTGCTTTGTTGATTCCTCTTACACCAAATGCTCAAAACCTAGCCACTACAGCGGTGCCTGTGGCTCAAAGAGTAGGGCCCTGGCCCCATATACTGGAGGTGGCAGGGTCAAACCCAGCCCTGGCCAAAAAAAAAAAAAAAAATTGCAAAAAAAAATTTAAAAAAAGAAAAGAAAAACTAGCCACTAATTAAGGTTTTTTCTTTTTGTTTGTATGTTTTTACCTGCAGTTTTTGGCCGAGGCTGGGTTTGAACTTACCTCCACTCTGGTATATGGGGTCGGTGCCCTACTCCTTTGAGCCACAGGCACTGCCCAACTAATTAAGTTTTTTATTTCAATCATATTATTCTACTTTTGGACTATTTATATAATGTAGAGTTTAGGCATATTAACTAGCTTGTTGATAAATGATATATTTTTGGAAAGTGATCAGGAAGCAGAGAGAGAAGTTCAGTTTTGTCAATCATGTGCTCCTCTGTGGCCTTGAATAACATTTTATCTGGACCTCAGTTTTCTCAGCTACTAAAAGAAGTGCATATATGTCTCTCTACCCCTTTCTGACCTGTCAGTAACCTTTTGATTATGGACTATTAGGAAATGTTCTTGTTTTAAAAATATTCAAAAGTTTTTTACCTTGATGTATAGAATAAATAGTAATCAAAATGGCTATTTATCAATCTGTCTTAGAAATATTTTGGGGTTGGCTTTTGCTACTTATTAAGGGAAGGAGGTTAAGAAAGTTGGACATGATCAACTCAATAGGTAAATCAGTATTTACAGACTCCCTTTAATTTTTGAGGTTCTATCCTGGTTTGGGGAGAGACACAAAGATGACATTTCTGATCTCAAAGAAGATGAAACATACAAAGAATAGCTCTGTAGTTTCCTTTCTTACCATTTCTACTAGAATGAGTAAATCCATGTGCCCTTCCCCTTCCCTGAGCACATGGTTTTGAGAGCCTGGTATGCTCATGATGCTTCCCTAGGAGCTTCTGGTGGAGGCCCAAGGGACAGGGAGCCAGAGAAGCACACTGGTTCAGGTAAGGTGGGAAAAGGGCAGTGCAGGAAGGCAGGGAAGCAGAGGGGGGCTGTGTGGGGGCAAACAGGAATCCCTGAAGGCGTTAGGAATGAAGCTACAGGAGCCAACAAGATTCACACACAGAAAAAATTTACAATGACAAACATTGGTGGCTTTGCTCTACCAGTTCTCAAAACTTTTCCTTATTAGTTCTAGCCACACTAACAACATTCCAATTATGTTGCTTTTGATGAAATCACACAGGTGTTTGCTTTTAGAAAATATCATGCCAGAAACAAATTTATAACATTTTTATGGTAAATAGGGGAGAACATTAAAATACGTATTTTTTAGCTCAGCTCTAGGAATTAATTTCCCTGCCCAAAGCAACTATAACTTGCTCCCACCCTATCCGACTCCACTCCCCTCCCAGAAATACAAAGAAAAGCAAAGAAATTTTAAAACAGACAGACAATGCCAGGAAGGCAGGCTAGCAAATGTGGGCATTAAAAGTGAATAAACATGAAAAAAAATTCATTTCTTAACATTTGTCTATCCTTCCCACACAGTCTTTTGCCCTATCCATCCCAGGCATTCTCATCATCTCTCTTGCTCTCTTTGTGATGAGGACAATGCTGCCAGCACAGCTGGAGGTGAGGTGACCCAGAAAGATGCTGCCCTGGCCCACCTAGGCACCAACGGGAGTTCCAGGGCTGAAGTGCAGCCAGTGTGCTGGGGGGACAGGGTACATCACAGCCCTGGGGGGACGACTAGGAAGCATAACTGTAATTAATGATTTCTACTAACAAAGAGACTGTGTATGCACACATACACAAACACAGCCTTTAGCTACCTGCAGTGAGCACAAAGTGGATATTCTGGAGTTTCTTTTGAAAAGCTTGTCTATCCTTAGGTTCACCATGTTGCTTTAATCCTGTAGGTTCCATTAACCAGTGACTACCAAAGCACATGATGACTTGATATTTGTTAGGAAATCCAACTATAACATTTGGAAATCATCTGAACCTCAGCTTTCTATTGTGATACATGTTGTAAATAACTGGGAAAGCACAACATTTTTCAGCTTTCCAGTAAGAACTTGGAATTGTCTGTATCACTATACTAGTCCAATGCACTCCACCCATCCAAATACTAGACAATCCTGTGTTTCACTAAAATCTCACCTTTAATACAAAGTGCTAAGATATTAAAATTATCAAAACAGTTTTGTTATAGCAGGCCATCGTTGTTACTAATGCCAGGAGAATAAAAATTTTCAACTATGAACCAGGGCTTTTGTTTTGAGGAGGTATTTGGGTGGGAATAAGGTAACTGCTAGGCTAAGCTTACGTGAAAATGATGATCCAAATTTCTGCATTTGCTGTAAACTTTCAGTGTTCCCCAACACAGAGCTTGTGTATTTCTATCACCAGACTCCCTCGGCCAGACACAGCAATATGGCCTGGCTGCCCAAGCTGTGCTCTCTCTGCGCATCACATGAGGGGACACGAGAGGCTTCCCCAGACCCTCCAGGGCATGCCCTCAATCACGGGGGCCAAACAAAGACAGCCCCTCCAACGCCTGTCAGAAGTTTTCAGACAGAACCATTTAAGACAAATACTTATGACATTTAGGTCTAACATTAACAACAAATGTAGTCAAGGCCATAAGGAAATAATAAAATGCTAGGGTGGAGAAAAGAATGCCAAAACAGTGGAATAGCAGCAAGTATCTTTTATTTATTACCATGGTGCACACAGTTATAAAATGTGTACACAAGTTTTAGGAGGAGACACTTAAATATATAATTAGACAAAGAGAATCAGGTAAAGTGAGGGGGAATAAAATCCCTAATGCTTTCCATAGTAATTCAGAAGCACAGACATGAAATTTGCAGAACCTACACGCATACTTTCTCCAATAGTGTAGGCCTAGACGAGACCACTTTAGAGGGGAGAGAGCCTGTCTGGCAGGAATAGGCTCAGCTAGGGTTGACTTCTGAATGGAGGTGATGGTATTGATGGAACATGAGAAACTCCAAGTACCGTGACTGCTGCGAACATAGCTCATCCAAGTATAGGACAGACTTTTGGATGAGATTTAACAATAGTGAAGGGATTATAAAAATCCAGTGGAAAGAGTAAAAGAGAGTTAAGAGAGAGGAAGATGTTTTTATTTCATATTCTTTCATTTTCTTCCAATGGTTTCTGGGCACAGTAGCATTGTGTCTGTAGTCCTAGGTACTTGAGAGGCTGTGGCAGGAGGATCCCTTGAGCCTAGGAGCTCAAGGGTACAGTGAGCTATGATGGCGCCCATGAATAGCCACCGTATTCCAGCCTGAGCAACACAGTGGATTCCATTGAAACAAGGAAGCCACAAAGAGTATGGAACATGGCACTGTATGGGGAGGCTGCACCTT
>NW_003852544.1:2571361-2574489 GCF_000181295.1 Otolemur garnettii
AATCTTAATATCATAAACAGAGACAACCAAATACAATGTACTTCCCAGCAGAAGGGTCCAACCTGGGGCTCACAGGTTGCATATTGATTTTGTGAAAACTTCCTTTGATTATATGTGGTGTCAGATATTACAAAGAGTATACATTGATTTTTTTTTTTGCTAATCAGATATCCTTCCTTAGTTTTTATGTATTTAATGCATGGTGCAAGACAGCTCTTATTCTTCCAGTGTGTGAGAAAAAAGAAGGTAGGTGACCACTATGACCTAGTGGAAGGAAACTTCATCAAAAAGAAAAAAAACAAACCTAAAACTGATAATCTTTCTTCATTAACCACAAATTTCAAATTTATAGGAAACACAGGGACAAAAGAACATGTTAAATGATACCAGGAGGAAATAATCTGAAAAATCTAGAATGTGAGAAAATCTATTTATGGACTGTAGACTAGAGTTTTTTACAAATTAAGAGAACATCAACCAAAAACAACATGTGGACCCTGACTGAACCTTGGTTTGAACAAACTACCTATCTAGAAAGATTCTATGAGAATGTGAACACTGAATATTTGATGAAATTAAGGAGTTAGCGTAAACTTTTTTCAGACCTGATAGTGGTGTTATGGTTATGTTTCTTTAAAAAAAAAAAAATCATCCTTATCTTATTTGCATATGGATAAAATGATCTACTATCTGAGATTTACATCAAAACAATAGGTCCCAGAGGTAGTGGGGAATCCAGGGGCCCAAAAAACATTGGCCATGAGCTGAGAGCTGTTGATACTGGCTGACAGGTCAATCAGAATTTGTCATGCTGTTCTAGTTTGATATGCATCTGAAAATTTCCACACCAAAAAGTTTTAAAAATGACTTAGAGCACTTATTTGCACAATAGCATGTTAGTTTTCTCTGGTGCCAAACAGCACAGTTTACAGCTATCAATTTAATACATAAATACTCTGGCAGATAAGACATGCAATGAAGAAAATATGTAGGCCACGGGTCATCACAAGGTTAATAAATTTCACATTTGAGATCTTTAGAGCCAAAATTTTACTTTATTGAAAAATGCTTGGCAGAGAAAGAAATTATAACCAAATGTCCAAAGCATTGTACAAATGGTTTTACAGCAATGACTTTAGTATATCAAACTGTTTATATAAGAGAAGAGCATGTCGGAAAAAACAGTGAGCTTAATGAAACTGTGGATTTTAAAAAAAGATAACTAGGATTATCCTTTTATAGAAAATGTAAAGTTATGTTTTGCTTATAAAAGATCAACTACGAGACTATTAACAACTACTTCACAGAACTTGTTAATGTAATTAAAAATAGTCCTGGGAATTAATAAAGCTTTTCTTTCAGAGTTCCATAAAGGAAAAGATTATTGACTTAGGCCTCTTTCTTCAGAAATGAAGTCCACTCCCTTAGTATCTGTTTTGATTAAAAAAACTCATCGGCTCAGTGCCTGTAGCTCAAGCGGCTAAGGCATCAGCAACATCACCAGAGCTGGCAGCTTCGAATCCAGCCCTGGCTCATCAAACAACAATGACAACTACAACCAAAAAAAAACCCCAAACAAAACAAAACAAATAGCTGGGCATTGTGGCAGGCGCTTATAATCCCAGCTACTTGGGAGGTTGAAGCAAGAGAATCGCTCCAAGAGTTGGAGGTTGCTGTGAGCTGTGATGCCACAGCACTCTACCCAGGGAAACAGCTTAAGGCTGTCTCAAAAAAAAAGAAAAGAAAACTCATAAAGTGCCAAACTACTCAATAGGGCACAGGAGCCCTGTCAGGGCTGGGTGGGTAACAGGGAAACAACAGCTTCACTGAACGCCAGCTCACTGTCCACGTTCAAAGAGGAAAACAGATTTTGAAAAGTGTCCCAATACACACCAGGAGTATGGTGTTTGCAATGGTGCCCTTAAAATTCTTGTAATGCTCAGAGTCTTCAGAATAATTGTGGATTAGAACTAAATTTGGGAGATCTGTGGGTTGCAAGTATTTTATGGCATTCTAATTCTTTCTATATGGGTTGCCCATATTTTAATTTTGGTTACTCTTATCCTATGTAATTAAAGTTTCCTTTTTTTGACATTTATTGAATAAAAAAATAGTTTACTCAGTCTGACATTCTGTTGAAAACAGCTATTAACCTCAAAAACTAAATGGTAAATTGATATTTTAATGAATGTTTCTTGTCCCTATCATCTCTGGCTTGAATAACCTTTACCAGGGTGTTTCTCACTAACCAATCAACTAATTATTGAATATATCTGTTACCACACGTTACTATGAGCCAGACAGGAGCTATTGAGGATACAGAGAGTGGAAACAAGGCAGGAGAGCATGTGGTCCAGCGGGACAGCAGGTGGTGAGTGTGGTGAGAAGACTTGCTGTCAAGTTTGGGGCCAATGGGGCAGCAGTGTCTGGAGGCCTTAGTCAGGTCCTCAAGGAGATGGGTGAGGGCATCTGGGGGAAGGGAACACAGTGTGCCTGAGCACCAGGACTGGTCTAGTAAGGGCAGAAGACCAGGATCAGCTGGTGTGCAGAGGTGGGGCTGGAGAGTTAAGCAGGACCAGTACTCCATTAATACTAAAACTGCTCTTCTGAAGACTGGGGGAGCTACTGAATGACTGTGAGGGGAGGAGAAATCTGAATACAAAACATTTTAGAAAGAATAAGAGTGCTCGCAGGATTTGAGGGGGTGAGACCGGTAAGGAAGAGATCAGATAGGGGAAAAAACCTAACCCTACAGGTACTATCTGAAAATCGAAACCCGATAGGTTAGATCAAAGAATTTGATAGGAAGGCATGGACTGGAGCTCCTAAGGGGACAGGCCTGTGAGGCAACGCCAGATCAGGAACACAGAGTTTGAGTCACAGACAGGGCAGCTGCAGAGGGGCGGGCTTTGTGGAATAAAAATTGGAGATGCTGGTGGGGGTGTGCAGCAGGCAGAGGGTCGAGGGCGTGGAAGGAGAAAAGGGCTGAGGGTGGATGCGGGGCGTGCTGGCACCAGGGGAGGCCCTGGGCTGGGGACAGGGCTGATGAAGGTTGCGGGGATAGGTAGCCTGCAGAGGGGACAGGAGAGGGGCAAGAGATGCTGAAGAACAGGATCAGCTAAGGGATC
>NW_003852544.1:2574677-2589442 GCF_000181295.1 Otolemur garnettii
TTTTTTTTGTTTTTCTTTTAAGAGATTGGACTGATTTTCAATGCTGGTAAGAAAAAGGCTGTGAAGGAGATGTCCAAAGGCTTTGAGAAAGAGAAGAGGGGATGGGATGAGCCTCCAAGGAGTGCAGGGTGGCATCTGGAAGCAGGAGCAGTCGTCTTCTGGCATCTTTTCCTCCCTGAAGACAGAAGGATGGGGGCACACGCTTTAAATGAAAGGGCCAGCAAAGGAAGGGGGCACTGACTGCTGGATTCCATCCTCAAGAGAACCAGGAGTGGAATGTAGAGAGAAAAACAGTCAAAGGCAACTTACAGCTTTTCAAATCATCTTTATAAATGATCCTTGAACTGCTGGCTGAGGTATTTTATTTGAAATAATTCTAAAATAATTCTGGTTTCTCTGAATTATGCATGGACGTCCTTATTTTGGATTTGCTGAGATCGGCTCCTATCTGTTGCCTATACATCTAGAGCTATCTCTTGCTGTAAGTACAGAATGTATCACTCCATTAATTTTACCACATCATTAATTCTAGTACACCATTAATTATAATTAATGTAAACTCATATTAACATCATTTGGAAAGGAAACAAGAAATAAGAGCCTCTGTCTTTCCACCCATCTTGGAAATGGTGTAATAGTTGAAATATGACAGTTTCACTTACTGTGTTTGGTTTTTAAAATTTAGGAGAACAGTGCCTCCTACTCTTCTGGTTTCCACGAGGCAGAACTTTCCTCTACCATTCACGGTTCTCCAACCCCTTCCCACTTTCCTTCCCCCGAGACAGCATTTCCCCACTGGTGCACCGGTGGATGACACCATCAGTCCACTTTTTCATCAGGTGGAGCAAACCTATTAAACTCTCAAACACAGAGCTTTGGTCTCTTCTCTTCCTTTCTCTCCACCCTGGACCAGGGTGAGACTGAGACCTGGTCAATGTATTTGCTCTGTGTCTCAGCCTATCTCTTTGGTGGCATGTTTCAAGGTCTAGGCTGAAGGCTGGGGAACCCACATGGCTCTTACATCTAATGTATTTTCTCCACTACCTGCTGGCTCTTTTGTCTTATTCTTTAATTGGTTTGAAACTTGGGCAGAGAAGACAGAGAATAACAATGAACTTATTGTTCATTGATTCCCCATCCCCAAAGAATCCAACGGACTATTTTTTCTTCCTTTCTTTTCTTCCCCCCTCCCCCGCCCCCAGCTTAGGATGAGATACTAAGAGTAGGAGAGTCCCTATCTTTTCCTCTTTTCCAATACTGGACATCACTACTACGGTTAATCTGTAAGGATGTTATGTTTTGAATATGTCCTCTCCAAAATTTATGATGAAACTTAATCCCATTGTGGTGGTATTAAGATATGATTAGGCCAAGAGGGCTCCGCCCTCACGAATAGATTAGCATTGTAATTTTTAACTGGTGTGTCATGAGAGGATCTTAGGTGTGCTACAAACATTTTTAAAGATTAATTAAATTATTTTTGAAAGAAGTTCAAAGCACAGTAAATATATTCTTTTTTTTTTTTACTTTTTTTTTGATCAACATAATTTGAGCCACAGAAGTTTAACTATAGGTTCAAGGGTGCTGTGAGATAAAAACCATTGAAAACAGTGGATGGGTACTTAATAAAAGGACTGATGGGTGAGTTCGACCCTTTCATCCCTTCCGTGTGAGCACACAGCACTCATCAGGTCCAGAGGACGCAGCAACAAGGCACAATCCTGGAAGCCGAGAGCAGCCCTCACTAGACAGCGACTCTGTGGGCTCCCTGACTTTACACTTCCCAGTCTCCAGAATTGTGAGAAATAAAATTTCTGTTCTTTGTAAATTACCCGGTCTGCGGCATGAACAGAGACAAAGAAGAAGAAAGAAAGTAATATTGCAACAGCCCTATGTAGACCCTGTACCAACCCTTAAGTACATTTTAACGAACTCTTAAAAAAAAATTTCTGAGAAAGATTCTTCTATGGATGGTTCAAGTTTAACAACTGATGAGGAGGTGACATCATCACCGCCTTTAAAATGGAGGTGACAATTTAATGATATAAATGGTCAAGTAGCCTAGCTGCTACCTCTGTGTTCTGCATGCAGAGATAAGTGTAATTAACTCACTGAAGTACAAAGATCTAGTTAAATTACAAAAGAGTGACATTAAAAGTGTTCGAAAAACCAAATGACAGCCAACTAAGATATTGTTCACATGGCAGTTGAAATATATTTTCCTTAGATTACTACAAAGAAATGATAAAAAGTTAAAACAGAATAACAAAAGGAACAAAATAAACGTACCAAGAAAGTTGGGTTTCACATTTACTCCCCACAAAACTCACTGGATTTTAATTTTAATGGGGGGATAACTTAAGTACTGCAAGAACTTATAATTTCAAAAAAAAGAAGGATATAAAATTATTTAACTTTTTTGCCACTTATTATTTTGCACCAAAATATCTGTCTTGCACATGCACACACACATCCCTCACCAACAACCAATCAGTAACAAATAAATTAACCAATAGAAAGAGAAGCACCCTGTACAGATAAAGATACTAATAAGACGAAGACATAGTTTTGGGAGGTTTCTCTAACAATGCTTATTTAAGGCTATTCCAGCGTGTGGAGAACATTCAGGAATCCCCTCTTCAGGTCACCACTCTGATTTCCACCGATGCTGAAGAACCTAAGTGCTTATTGACTTACTTAAGTAACATCTGTAATACTTCCATTTCATACACAGTACTATCAGCTTTCCTATTTACATTTTAAACTTGGAAATCAGGAACTGCTATCTTAAACAACTTGGAAAACTTGTAGCGTACCCTGTATAGAACAGACTTGAGAAAATTTGAGGAATTTGTGAATGGACAGCAAATGTATTTTCTTTCTGTACATGATGCAAGTATTTTATAGACTTTGAGTATATAGATTAACAGACTGATTTCACTGTATTCTAGTTTTGCTCTTCCAAACATGCATATTTCTATATCCGTGAATTCAACTCAGACTAAGTTTACACGGGGTAATGAATGTGTACTATGTAGTATGCAGGGTCTCAGCTCCTGCTTACTCAGCAGAGTCATCCAGGACTCCCAAGGCAGGCCTCACCGACCTTAAAGGTTGAGGGAAAGCTATTCTAAATGGATACTTTGCTTTCTTCGTTTCACAACCTGCAATATCTCTAATATACACAACTGAGCAGCAATAGACACTGAAGTAAGTGAACTGGAAGAATTTATACTTTCCCTTTAATTTGTAAACATAGATGGGAGTTTCAATTCTTACTTTGAAAAGCAGTTTTACATACTTAATTTTAAACTAGTTATTTCTTCTAAGTGAAAAACAATTAGATAAGTATGGAATGAGATATAAAAAGGGTTGTCTGACAGTTTTCCCCAAGAAAAATGTATCTTACTATATTTAATCATGGTAATTGTTATAAACTCACATTTTATCATATGGAAAATCTCATGGATTGTCTCCTCTGGCAGTCCATCCCCTCGCCTCATGCCACGACTTCCTAAGGAGCCTCCTACCTGGTCTCCCTGTTAGCAGGAATGGCAAGCCCCACCTATGTCTCCTAATCTCCAACTATGCCTTCTTGCCATTACCATATGAATCACTTCAATTACATGAGATTTTTTGAAACCTTCAGGAGCTTGGAATGCTCTGCCCTTCTGATTTTTGGGAAGTTTCCCAAATCCTACGTGTTCCTTAAGACATCTACTATATGATGCCAAGTTAGATCATCCCAGCTAGAAGGAGCAAAATCTTGAGGTTTACAAGTCTTCAGAGACCTTGAAGCACAGTAAGCATATGCTGGCAGTCGCAGAATACTGGCAGTCACAGAATACATAGTTCTTACAAGGTTGACCAGTTTTTGAAAATTCTAACTATGACTGCTGTCAGTTTGATTCCCATTCTGCCTTTTGTCACTACACAGAATGTCTTTTACAAAAACATACAGCTATTTAGAGATAGCTATTCAATGTGCTGTTAATCCTTTCTCCAGAATACAGTCTATTCTGACAATCATTTTCTCATATGGCCTGGTTTTAAGACCAGATGTGATGACTCCAGAACACAGGAATTGGCACCTCCTACCTTTGGACACTACACTTTTATAACTGCAACTGTCGTTTCACTGCCTACTTTGAAGCAGACAAGTCATGAGCACTTAGAGAGGGCTTGCAAATAGTCTAGGACCTTCAGAATTCACACATTAGCCCTTAAAGCTGTGTCTCCTCTCTCCTGTTACGAAACTCTTGTCAACTCTCCAACTGGCCTTATATCATTTATATGTGTGACGTTTTGGTTTTTATGGTTCTAATTATGCCTTTCTACCCTTTCATATGCTTTTTAAAGTAATTCTATTTTTATTGTATGACTTTAAAAGTTTTCTCTATTCATTGAATTTTCTGAGGTATAATTCAGTGAATGCACAGACTTTACATGCCCCATCTGATGGGACTTGATAAAAGCATGTGATAGTGTAACTCCTACCGTGGGTAAATGCAGCATATTTCCACCACACTAACAGTCCCTTGTGTACCTGTCCATCCCACCACCCTCCCATAAACAATTGCCACCAGTGAGCCTGTCCAAAAACTGTACTTCGATGGGATTCTAACTATGTGCCCTTTTGTATTGGCTTTTTGCACTTAAACATAATGTTTTTGAGATCTGTCCACATAGCAGGTGTCAATCATAACAAGGAGAAGTACTCCACTGTATCAGTTATTACAATTTGATATATTCTTTTCTTGAGAAGAGAATGGATACTTAGGCTCATTCCAGTTTTTTGCTATTATGAAAACAGCTGCCATGACCACATAGTATAAGTGGACATGTTTTTCATTTCTCCTAGGAAAATACCTAGAAGAACTAGTGGGTCATGGGGTAGATTTATGTTTGTAAGAAACTCTTTCTAAAGAGGGTGTGCCATTTTACAGGGTTGCAAGCAACAGATGAGAATTTCAAACTGGTGTGCAGCGGCACACTGGTGTGCTATTAGAGGACCTTAGGAGTGCCGTGAAAATTTTTAAAGACCATTAATTAAATTATTCTTGAAAGAAGTTCAAAGCACAGTAAGCATATTCTTTTTTTCACTTTTTTTTTTGATCAACATAATTTAAGTGTGCTGTGGAAGTTTAACTATAGGTTCACGTGCATGGTGAGATTAAAAAAGGTCAAAAAACACCGCAGTCTAGACTGACACAAAGACCCTCTGGCTATAAGCTGGCAGCTATGATTCCAAAAGAGTATCAGGAAAAACGTCCAACAATTTGCTGAAACCTAGATTCACCATGTATGCCATTTCTCTATCAAACTGTGTGTCTATGATGTGCCTTTCTTCATTACTATGCTGTCTCCATGGATAGTTTTCTTCATTTTTTTTTTTAAATAGAAGAATTTAAGAAAAAAAGTATGTGCCTTCCAATTATTGAAAAAAACAAAATTTTAAAATATAAAACTGAAGTTTCCTGTTTTTATAATTCCTGCCACATTTGAAGATATATTTGTACTTGGAAAATTGATTTTACATAAATCAATGTTTTAAAATTGATACATTGTCTTTTTGAAGAAATATTAGAGAATAATGAATGCATGTTTTCATTTTTCTTTCTTTTTTTTTTTTTTTTTTGACACAGAGCCTCAAGCTATTCCCCTGGGTAGAGTGCCATGGCATCACAGCTCATAGCAACCTCCAACTCCTGGGCTCAAGCGAGTCTCCTGCCTCCGCCTCCCAAGAAGCTGAGACCACAGGTGCCCTCCACAATGCCCGGCTAAAATGCACGTTTTCTTAACTAATATTTCCTACCATTATATGGACATTGCTCTCTCTCTCTCTTAGTATATATAATATACATGTAGCTATACATCCCCCCATATGTATATATATTTATTTATTTAACCCATTCATTACTAATAGGCATTTAGGTTGTTTTTTCAAAAATGATAGATACCTTAGTGCTATTTTGATTTGCATTCATTGAGAATTGATGAATTTCAGTATCTTTTCAGGTTTATTATCAATATCAGTAACAGTTCTTTTGTGAATTCCATGACTTGTGCCTACTGTTCTGCAGGGTTATCTGCCTTTCTCTTCATAGATTTTTAATGGCAGTTATTAGCTCTTTGTCTGGCAACACAGCATAGTGCCTAAAAGTAGGAACAGTCTAGATTTGAATTCTGAACCCCAAACCCTCTACTTCATAGCTACCTGACCTCAAGCAAGTGGCGTATCCTCTTTATGCTCAACAGCTTAATCTATAAAACAAGGACAAAAACGTTGTTTACTTCTTGAGGTGTTGCGATGATGATTACATCAGACAGTCTGTTTAAATCCTTCTACCTGGAACATGGTCTATGTGCAATAAATACTAACTAAATTACTACGCATATATATAGAAACGTGTGTGTACAAATGCATGTGTATATACAAGGTTGGACAATTAAGTTCATGAACTCATCCTAGAAAAAGTTCTCTATACCTCACTGTTGAACATCACTATGGTTACCTTGAAAGTATTCCCCTTGAGAAGCTATGCACCGATGCCAGCACCTTGCTCACCTTTCAAAGCAATTTTGAAACTCTCTTTCTGGAATGACCATCAGAGTGGTTATCATACGGCACACCAAAGCACACAACAATAATGAATGCCACTCAGCCCACCACATGTCCACATGAACACAGGGGCAAGACACTGAGATACCAAGGTTTTGTGCCGCACTGCCAACCTCAGCGCACAGGGGCAAGTCTGCAAACTTAAAATTGTCAGACTTCATACAACAGTACTCACAGCCATTCCAGAAAGACAGTTTCTTTGCGGTTTTCCATTTTTTGAAAATCAAAAAGAAAATACAATTTTCCCTTATTTTCACCCTCTAGCATCTTTCTATCCTCTAGAAATTCTAAACTATTTCTGAGCTTTGAATTATATAAGTTACAAGATGCAAGCGATAACCTGATTGGGTAATGTCTATCATCTGCAAGACTGATTCTAATAGACAGAAATCTTAAAATAAAATTGAAATTCTCTTGGGTAAACACAGACTTCAGAAGAGCTGCCCCTTTGCTTTGTCTCTGTAGTTAGAATTACATTTTCTCCCTTCCACTTCTTTAAATATACTGGATACTGCATTGACAACAGACACCTAGTGACTTGCTGGCTGTCAGAACTGGGCAGCACAGGGCCCGTGACCTGACATGTCACTGATAATTATTCCGTGCTGAATTATATGCACCATGCACATAAGCAATCAACTATGCTTTTATTTTTTAGAATGGCACTATACATGTTCATGTAATGAATTATATAGCCTTCTCTTTCCCATTATAATTTCTATTATTACAATTACTATATAAGCATTTGAATCAGTTTAGTACTTTACTTATATAAAAATGATTAAATTTAAATTCACTCATTAAATACTTTTAAAGAATGTGAATGAATTTTAATTTATATGCTGTATGGAAGGAAAAATAGTTAAAACCAATACTGAAGAGAAGAGTTGAAGAAATATTTTTTCTAATTTAGTGGGTTTCAAAGATGTGAACTTCGGAGTATATTTGTAAATGGAAACCAAAGATATTCTTAATTCAGTTAAGATTTATAAAAATCAAATACTCAGAACTCTTAGTAATCATGAATAACAAGAGAACAATTAAAATGTTAAGAACAGTCAGTTTTGTGACTCAGAACTAAGTGGAATAATCTTTACTGACATAGACACAAATAAAGAGGTAGCAACAATTTAAATATCCAACTGTCAGGTTAACAAAAAACAGAGCTATGGCTTTAACGGATATGTCTTCTTGAATCATGAAATTAATCAACTGGATTTTTTAAATCACCATATATAGTATCAGAAACTAAATTTATTGCTAACTACAGCAATAACTAATCAGTTACCTATATGATTTGCAAAATTCAGTTTTTGGAGATGCAAACTCTAAAGGTAATGGTGAAGCTGTTAATTGAAATTATTTTAGAAAATTAACAGTCAAACTACTTTGTTCACTTTACACAAGGTCTCAACGTAAGTCAACTTTAAACAAACTAAAAAATCCCTATATGACTATGAAGACTGAGGTTGAGTTAGTAATCACGAAGACAAAACTACACAAAGAACAGAACTAAATACAGTTTATAAAAGTGAAACGTATGCCAGTGACTTCTAAGTGTTTCTGGAATCTGAGAGAGAGTAAACGAACTGATGTTACAGTGCCATGTGCAAATTGCTTATGAAAGAAAGTCCATATTAAGAAAAAATACAAATAAAAAAAGGAGTTATGTAAAATAAAGGCCATATCATTTAATGTCATACAGCCCCCTAATTCTGTATAAGAAAATTATCTGAGGTTACAACTATCATTGAGCTCAATCTCCTGATTACTTTTAGACTCTAATCCTAATTCACATCAGAGGCTTTTGTTAGTTCAATGTCATGGTTAAAAAGATAAGAAAATAATAGAGAAAGCATTCTGGGTAACTTAAATAAATATTGCCATGGAGGACATGGAAATTCTAAGTCATCATTACCAAACTGGAAGCAGTGGAAACCTAAGATCCCCACTGGCCTGGCACTGCCATTCACACAGACTTTGTCTTCTTGTTTATTCTCACTGAAGTATTGTGAGAGGACCCACAACCACATAATAGTGACCAGCAGTCACTGCCTTTGAAGGGACCTATTGATGCCCTACAGGGAGTACCGGACTTTAAGGATGTGTCTTCTCTAAAGATACCCCTTAAACAGCTGGATGTCTGAGAAAGCAGACCTGCCTTCCGCCCCGATGAGAATTCTGCATTGCTGTTGGCAGTGTTCAGTGCACACTACGAAAACCTCGCTGTTTGTCCACAGAAGCAGCAAGTCTGACAGAGGACTGGCAAAGAAAAGAAAGTCTTCCTTCACATCAGTGACAAGTAAATCCTGTCTCTCAGTAAAGATCAACTTTCAGTGAAGACAGATCTGAACTACTGTTTGTGGAGACTGAAACTCAGTGGCTGATTCGAATGTGTTATAGTCATCATTAAAGTGCAGGAAACTTGCAGTAGCTGTGTCATGATTTTTCCTATTCTCACAAAAACATGACAAGTAATCTAATAACCCTGAACATATACCAAATAATGTAAGAACAATTTCAATGCTAACAGTTACTGTCCTTACATGCTAGTAATTGAGGAAAATGTAAACTTTATCAAAATGTATTTAAATTATCACTGTTTTTGCATGGTGATACAACATATAATTGCTGATGTATTAGATACACCTGATAGTTACATTTAAATTTAAATTTAATTTTAATTTAATTGCTGAAATTGAGGGAATGCACATAGCTACAATGTAAGAATTCACACAAAACAGGGAAATCAGTGCTAAAATGCTCACTTTGATTTGACAAATATGTACAGTCACTGCATATAAGCACTATTTATTAAAAAGTGAACAAGAAAATAATGGAAAGTAGAATATTGTATGATATGCTTTCCTATCAAAAACTGATTTTGTGAAAAATCACTGCAAAACTATATAGCAAAGACCTGGAAGTGAAGGACTAACTGGCAAATTCAGAAAGATGGTATATTAATAAACTACCAATCTTCACTCACTCAACACACAGCATCTGTGTGGCAGGACTGTACTAAAAACACTGGGAACACAGATCTCAAAAGGACAGGCCCTGTACTGAAGCTGTCCAGTAAGAAAGCAGAAATATTATAAAACATTTCCTACATGCACAGAGCATAGTTACAGAATAGGAAACTACTCCAGGAGCACCACGGATGGAGGTGTGCCCACCCAACCTGGAGGCACACAGCAGGTGGTCATGAAAAGTTCCCAGGGTGCAGGGCCTGGGAGGTTAGGGAGGGGCAGGAGAACAGGTGAGCAGTGGGCAGAGAGAGAAGTGGGCACCCAGCCGGCCGGCAGCTGGGGAGGCACGTGGCGAGGGAGGGAGGGAAGTAACTCACAACAAGTACAGGCAAGGGTAGTTGGCCCTCCCCACCCATGGATTTAACCAACTGAGGATGGAAAATATTTGAGGAAACAAAATGCATGGCTACATCTGTTCTGAAAATTTACAACCTTTTTTCCCTTGTCATCATTCCCTGAACAATACAGTATAACAACTATTCACACAGCATTTACATTAAGTATTATAAGAAATGTAAGATGATTTAAAGTATATAAGAGGATTACTTAGGTTACATGCAAATACTACATCTATTTACATAATGAACTTGATCAGTGGGTTTTGGTGTCTGTGAAGGTACTGGAACCATGCCCTGGGCACATCTAAGGGCCACTGCTTAAGCCTTAGCGCTGTCTGAAAAGTCTTCAGTTAGCTGGAGGGAGAATGAGTCACCTTGGAGGGTTTTAAGAAGGGGACTGCCAGAATCCAATTTTTATTTTAGAAGGATGAGCTTTTCAAAAAGGCAGAGGTGGAGCTGCAGCTGAAGAGAGGCTGCTGGGCAGGGTGCCAAGGAGAGCCCTGTGTAGCACAGCTTCCCAGATGTTACTAGGAAGATACTATGGAAATTTTAAGCAAGATATTGATAAGATCTGATTTAGACTTAAAAAGATATACTTGGAGCATGAACTGTAATCTAGTTTGGACACAGTGAGAAAAAGTAAAGTAATGGAGTTTAAGGAAGAAAAGATCAATCATGGCCAGTTGGAGGAATAAAGTCAATCATGACTATAATGACCATGATTTCAGAAAATTAAATAACTGTGGCCACATTAAATAATTGTGGTTAATGATTCTGGTTTTTAATGTAGACTTTTGGCATCACTATTGTATGTTCACACTATACAATAAAAACCAAAGGTGTTTAATAAAACAAAATAATTTCATCACCTAATAAAAGCACTACACAATAGTGCACAAAACAAAATAATTTTATCACCTAATAAAAACAAATGGTGATTAAAGTGATTAGTTAAAAGAATAAAGATTAAGCCAAATCGGTTAACAATTCACTGCTGCATACACATCCAAAAAAATCTATGTCTAATCTGAGCGTGACCAGCTCTATATTAGATCACTTCTACAATGTGTCCTACTCTTCTTCATACAAAGAAATAACTATTTGATCAATCAGAAATTATACTTGATTCAGAAAGCAATAGTAATTCTAAAATATGTATCATAAAGTAATACATATGACTATGTCAGTCATCTTTCTGTAGCTCAATTTTCTTTGGTAAATAACTATAATAATCTTACTCCTACACATTTTCCTTCTATTTTTCACCTTTTCAGCATCAGTAATGAGGTCTTATATAGAAGTAACCAGACTTCTTAAACAAAATTTTCGATGATGTTCACAAGGCCATTGCATAAAACTGTCACTCAAAGTTACTCTATTATATCCATGCAAGAAAGGATCAGAGGACATATGCATTACCAACCAAGAAATAGGTTTAAACTAATAAAAAGTTAAAAATCAAACCAATCTTCCACTATCAGTGGGTAAGAGAAAAATGTGAATATAAAAGAAAAGCATTTTACACATGTATTGATAAAAATATAACCATATCTATCATTTCAGATCAATCAGATTACTTGTAGAAAAGTCCAGTAAGTTTATTTACTTACCTGTTGGAGGCAGACAGTCTTTCCAATCAAAATAGCCTGCATAAATTCCAGGTTCTAAGGAGCCAACAATGGGATCTGCTTTCAACTCAATGTAATTTTCAAAGAGTCTTTGGTCTAGTTCTTTCAATGAGGCCATGCTAACCTATGAACACATAATAAAGAGTATGAGTTGCCTTTTTCAGGGTGATAAGTAAGATAATGTTAATAATGAATACTTTGGTTCATTTTAAAAGCATTTATCAATTTTCCTAAAAAAGCTCCTGATTTTTATTTTATCTATCTGGAGTAACAAAGACCATTCTTAGCATAGCTATTTTAGAGGATAAGAAATAATCTCCGTACAGGCACTATAGGTTACCTTTGAGAATACTGAACTTTCTTTTCTATAAGCAGAGCCAAAAGCATTATAAATTCTAATAAGAGGAAGCATCCAAAAGGGAAATACTAATAAGAATCTAGGGTGACAATGGAGATAGAACATATCAAACTCTGTGTGATAAAGACAAAGCACTGGGTAGAAATTTATATTCATAAATGTTTTAAAAGAAAGGTTTCAAAGTACAAAAGCTTAAAATTAATGCTTTAATCTTCTACCCCAAGTAGTTACAAAAAAAATTAAATTCAAAGAGAACAGAAGAAAAAAGATAAGAATAAGAACAGAAATCAATTAAATTTTTTACAGAAAATTACCAATGCCAAGAGTAGGTTCTTGGAATATAGTAATAAAAATGACAAGTTCCTAGGCAAGACTGATTAAGAAATAAAGAGAAGGAGAAGATGGCCGACTGGTAGCAACCCTAGTCAGAGGCTCCTGAGCAAAGGAAGAAAAACTGGTTGGAATCAGAATCTATGAAGCCAAAGAGGGGGAGCTGAGCCCAGAAAGAAGTTCGGCAAGCTGTAAATCCAAGGAAGATCATTTAAGAACACAAAATACAGGTACAAAGCGGGCCCCAGGACTGCTTGCTAGAGCTGCCTGCCTCCCGCGGGTGGGGGGTGGCGGGTGGCTGCAGAGAAGTCCCCTGCGCTGGGAAGGCACAGAACGACTTGGTAGAGCCTTGCGCACCCCTGTGGGTGGCATGGGTGACAGCAGACGAGTCTTCCACTCTGGGAGGACCCAGAACTGCTTGCTAGAGCGGCGTGCCCCACGGGCAGCAGAGGAGACCCCCAGTCCAGGGCTCTGGGCAGGTCCAGAACTGCTTGCTAGAGCCGCAAGCCTCCTGCGGGCGGCGGCTGGCTGGAGAGGAGTTCCCCTGCTCTGGGAAGCCACAGAAGTACTTGCTAGAGCCTTGCACACCCCCGAGGGTTGCAGCAGCCAAGACCCCCACTCTGAGAGGGCCCAGAACTGCTTGCTAGAGCCATGTGTCCCATGGATGGCAGAGTAGATGCCTGCTCCAGGGCTCTGGGCAGGTGCAGAACTGTGTGCTAGAGCCACACACCTCCTGTGGGCAGCGCGTGCCGCAGAGGACTTCCCCTGCTCTGGGCAGCCACAGAACCAATTGCTAGAGCCTTGCACACCCCTATGGGTGGCGGCGGACAAGTCCCCCACTCTGGGAGGGCCCAGAACTGCTTGCTAGAGCTGCACACCCTACGGGTGGCAGAGGAGATCCCTGCTCCAGGGCTCTGGGCCGGCACAGAACTGCTTGCTAGAGCCGCAAACCTCCTGCGGGCTGCCGGTGGCCGCAAAGGACTTCACCTGCTCCGGGAAGGCAGAGAACTACTTGCTACAGTCTTGTGCACCCCCAGGCAGTGGCAGAGGAGTCCCCCACTCTGGGAGGACCTAGAACTGCTTGCTAGAGCCGCGCACCCCACAGGCAGCAGAGGAAATTCCTGCTCCAGGACTCTGGGTGGGCCCAGAACTGCTTGCTAGTGCCACGGGTGTCCTGCGGGCAGTGGTGGAGGAGTCCTCCATTCTAGGCAGACCCAAAACAGCTTTGTAGAGACACACACACCTCACGGGGGTGGGGGAAGTGGGGGAGTTCCCTGCTCCAGGCACCTGTGCTAGGTGGGCCCAGAACTGCTTGCTAGAGCCACACGCGCCCTGCAGGAGGCGGTGGAGGAGTCTAGCGCTCTGGGCGGGCACAGAACTGTTTGTTAGAACCATGTGTGTCCCACAGACAGAGGTGGAGGTGTTCTGCACTCCAGGCTCCCATGCTGGGAGGGCATAGATTGGCTTGCTATTGCCGCACGTGTCCAACAGGCTAAGGTGAAGGAGTCCTCTGCTCCCCCTAGCTACTCTGGTGGGGCAGAACTGAGACTGATCTGGTCGGTCACGTACCCTACACTACCGCTGCCATTCCCTCACCCACTGGCTGCTCCAGGATGCTGAACTAGGACTGATCTGGCTACTACCGGTCTCCTGCCCCCAGTCGCCCGGCAGGCTAAACGAGATCTAATCCGGCCACGCACACTCCCAGGCAGCTGCTGCTGTTCCACTGCACCCCAGTTGCCCCAGCACCTGAAAACAGGGAGTAGACAACAGACACTCTATGCCTCTCTCTCTGGGCAACCAGAAGGAGCCACCAACTGAACAGTTCTGATAAGGCCTCCAAACAAGGTAAACTCAGAATGGGGCAGAATCAGGGGAAAAACCCTGGCAACTGGAATAACCAGAGTAGATCAACTCCCTCAAGGAAAAATGGGGCAGACGTAATTGAGGACCCCATCCACAAGCAAATGGCTGAAATGTCAGAAATCGAGTACAGAATGTGGATAGCAAATAAGATTAACAGGATGGAAGAAAGGAAGGACGTAGAAGTTCAAGAAATTATTGAAAAGATTCCTCAAGAAATTATTCAAAACATTTCTCAAGAAATTATCCAAAAGATATCTTAAGAAATCATTCATGTGAAAACCCCACACTATACCCAAGAAGTGCATTAATGTACATAGTTACCATTCAATAAAAAAAAAAAAAGAAAGAAATCATTCAAAAGATGTATCAAGAACTCAACAATTTCAAAGATAAAATGATCAAAGATTTTGAAACACTGAGACAAGAGGTTGCAGCCCTCCAGGATTTGAAAGATACGGTGGAATCCCTCCGTAACAGAGTGGAACAGGCAGAAAAAAGGATCTCTGATTTTGAAGACAAAGCTTTTGAAGAAGCCCAGGAATGCAAAGATCAAAAGAAATGGAGAGCAAAAATGGATCTCACTCTCAGAGA
>NW_003852544.1:2594014-2597435 GCF_000181295.1 Otolemur garnettii
TCTTAGCAAAGTATCACAGGAATGGAAGAAAAAGTATCCAATGTACACACCCTTATTATGAAATTAATTTAAACCTTTTATATGAAAGCTATAACCTAATAACAACCTAAGGATACAGGGGGGGATGGGTGGAGGGCGGGGGATTTGAGGTTTCATTTCTGTGGTTTATCTTACAAGGGTACAAGTGAATCTTTCTATGAATAGAATATGAACGTTTTAACACAATAACTAAGAAAAGCACATGAAGGCTATGTTAACCAGTTTGATGGAAGTATTTCGGAGTGTGTGTGAAAACACCACACTGTACCCCAGAAGTGCATTAATGTACACAGTTACCATTCAATAAAAAAATAATAATAAAATAAAATAAAATAAATAAAGAGAAATAACATACAGGGTTCCAAAAGGTTGCCATAAGTAGGAAAAAATAACAAACTCATATTTTATATTTTTAGTTTATATATCAACACATAGAGAAATGTTTTGCAAAATTTTGTAATGAATATTTTATAAATAAAGTATATTTAACTTTAATTTTTCATTTTCCCTGTGTAGGTATATATGGCAACCTTTAAGATATGCTTAAAAACATATCTTTCATTTCCAAAAACAGAAATGAAAAAGGAAACACTAAAGAGATCCTAAAGATGTTAAAAGAACAGTAAAGAGTCATTCGAGTTTTGTGCCAATAAGTTAAACACAGAAGATGTTAGTAATCTGGAAAACCATTTCAAAAAATGGTACAAGTAGTCAATAGTGCTATATTTACTAAATGACTTAAATCTATTATTTTAAAAGAGTTTGCACAATGAAAACTTCAGGCCTGGGCTTCACTGGTGAATTCTACCAAGCACTTAAGGAAAAAATTATATCACACACAAACTCTTTCGTGGAATAGAGGCTGAGAGCATTTTCTTTTTTGTTTAATGAGGCTAGTATAATATTAATATCAAAAGCTGACAAGAGATATTACAAGGAAAGAAAATAACACACAATAGGCCTAATAAATAAAGACATAAAATCCTAACAAATGACTGTCAAATTGAACTGGTAAATAAAAAGAATATGTCACACAAAAGTGGTGTTACTTCTTTCTGTCTTTCTCTTTTTTTTATTGTTGGGGATTCATTGAGGGTACAAAGAACCAGGTTACATTTGTTACAAATACAGATTGCATTTGTTAGGTAAAGTTCCCCTTATAATTGTGTCCGACCCCCCCAAAGGTGTGTCACCTGCTGTGACTTCCCATCCCCCTCCCTTCATTCTTCTCTCTGCTCTCCCCTTCCCCCACCCAGTACTGTGTACTACATTATTAATTGTCCTCATATCAGAATTGAGTACATGGGATTCTTGCTTCTCCATTCTTGTGATGCTTTACTAAGAAGAATGTGTTCCACCTCCATCCAGGTTAATACAAAAGATGTAAAGTCTCCATCTTTTTTAATGGCTGAATAGTATTCCATGGTGTACATATACCACAGCTTGTTAATCCATTCCTGGGTTGCTGGGCATTTAGACTGTTTCCACATTTTGGCAATTATAAATTGAGCTGCAATAAACAGTTTAGTTCAACTGTCCTTATGTTAAAGGATTTTTTTCCTTCTGGGTAGATGCCCAGTAATGGGATTGCAGGATCAAATGGGAGATCTAGCTTGAATCTTTGAGGGTTCTCCATACTTCCTTCCAAAAAGTTGTATTAGTTTACAGTCCCACCAGCAGTGAAAGTGTTCCCTTCTCTCCACATTCATGCCAGCATCTGCAGTTTTGAGATTGTGTGATGTGGGCCATTCTTGCTGGCCTTGATATCTCAGGGTGGTTTTGATTAGCATTTCTCTAATAATTAGGGATGATGAGCATTTTTTCATGTGATGGCTAGCCATTCATCTGTCTTCTTTAGAGAAGGTTCTATTCATGTCTCTTGCCCATTGATATATGGGATTGTTGACTTTTTCATGTGGATTAATTTCAGTTCTCTGTAGATCCTAGTTATCAAGCTTTTGTCTGATTCAAAATATACAAATATCCTTTCCCATTCTGAAGGTTGTCTATTTTCTTTAGTTATTGTCTCCTTAGCTGTACAGAAGCTTTTAAGTTTAATTAAATCCCATTTGTTTATTGTTGTTGTTGCAGTTGCCACAGAAATCTTCTTCATAAAGTCTTTCCCCAGGCCAAAGAAAAAGGATTTGATAAAATTCAATATATTTTCATGATAAAAATTCTCAGCAAATGAGGAATAGGGGAAAAAAATCTAACTTTATAAAGGGTATCAGTAAAAAATGGCGCAAATATAGAATACTATCTTCATAAGATCAAAAATAAGGCAAGGATGTCCCCTTTTACCACTTATTTTTAAGATTATATTACAGGTTCTAATCGATAGGATATGCCAAGAAAAAGATACCAAAGAGAATAAGTAAAACTATCTTTATTTACAGAAGACATGATTATATATTTAGAATATCCAAACAAGTAGAAAAACAGATTAATGGAATAAATAAATTTATCAAGGGAGTACACAAAGTCAGCAACAGAAATAAATTATATTTCTATATGTCAGATACAGAATTATAATATATTATATGTTAGCATCAAAAATACCTAGCAATGAACTTAACAAAAGATATAAAATCTCTACTGAAAGCTCTAAAACATTTCTGAAAGAAATTAAAGATGACCTAAACAAATAAGCAGGAAGAATCAATGTTTTTAATCTCCTCCAAATTCTAAAAGCCCTTTTTGGTAAAAAATTCACAGGCTAACTCTGCAACGTATATAGAAATGGAAAAGATCTAGAATAGCCAAAACAGTCTGAAAAAAAAAAAAAAAAAGAACAAAGTTAGAGGACTTAACACTACCTGATTTTAAGACTGACTATAAAGCTGTAATAATACAATGTGATATTAGTGTAAAGATGGACAAATAAATCAATGGAAAAGAAAAAGAGTCTAGATGCAAAGCCACTTATAGATGACCTTTTGATTTTTTTGACAGGCACCAATGAAATTCTATGAGGAAAGAAAGACTAAAAAACCTGGTCTGAAAAAATGTGTTATCAACATGGAAAAAACATGAACATTCACCTCTACTTTGTTTAATACAGAGAAACTTATAAAATTGCAAAACTGGATCTCATCCTTGGGTCTCATTAAAAATTTCCACTCAAGGGCGGGGCCTATGGCTCAGTGAGTGGGGCACTGGCCCCATGTACTGAGGGAGGTGGGTTCGAACCCAGCCCCGCCCAAACTGTAACAAAAAAAAATAACTGGGCGTTGTTGCAGGCGCCTGTGGTCCCAGCTACTCGGGAGGCAAAGGCAAGAGAATCAATTTGACCCAATGAGTTGGAGGTTGCTGTAAGCTGTGATGTGACAGCACACTACTGAGGGTTATAAATGAGACTCTGTCTCAAAAAAAAAAAAAAAAA
>NW_003852544.1:2597455-2610779 GCF_000181295.1 Otolemur garnettii
AAAAAAAAAAAAAAAAAGATCTAAAAAAATTTCCACTCAAAAATATTAGAACAAAACAGCAAGCCATGGACTGAGAGGAAAAAAATATATATACATATATGTGTGTCAAAGGACTTATATATAGACTTCTAAAAATCACTAATAAAGAGATGAATGACCCGATTAAAAACTTATAAAATGGGAGGAAAAATATGCATGCTATACATCTGATAAAGGACTGATAAACTGAATCCACAAAGAACTCAAGTGAGTCAGCAAGAAACAAATAACCTCATTAAAAAGTGGGCAAAAGACATGAACAGAAACTTTTCAAATGAAGATATTACTAAAGGCTAACAAACTCATGAAAAAATATTCAATGTCTCTAATGATAAGGGAAATGCAAATCAAAACCACAATGATATCACCTAATTCCAATGAGAATGGCTTGTATTAAAAATATCTCAAAACAACAGATGCTTGAGTGAATGCAGAGATAAAGAAACTCTTATACACTATTGGTGGGACTGCAAACAAAGTCCTAGAAAAAATACAGATGACCACAACTAACATTAACAAGTAAAAAACCTGAATGGTTCTATAACCATTAAAGAACTTGAACCAGTCATTAAAATTTATCTCACAAAGAAAATATCAGGCCTAAAAGGTTTTACCAGAGAGTTCTAAATACTCAAAGAAAAACATAATTCCAATCTTATATAAACTTTTTCAAAAAAGAAACTGTTTTTTTCAATTTCAAAATATTAAGGGAGTACAAATGTTTTTGTTACGTGTTTTTGTTACGTTTTGTCACTGTATGATTCTGAAAGTAGGACTTTCAGCATGCCTGTCACCAGAATAGTCTTCACCGCACCCAGTAGGTAAGTTTTTTTCCCTTGCCCTTCTCACTCTCCCTGCTTCTAGTTTCCAATGTTCTTCACATCTCTTTATACCCATGCATACCCATTGTTTAGCTCCCGCTCATTAGGGAGAACAGGTGGTGGTTATTTTTCTATTCCTGAGATAAATCACTTAGGATAATGGTCTCTAGTTCCATCCAACTTGTTGGAAATGACATTATTTGATTCTTTTTTATGGCTGATAGTACTCTATGGTATATGTTAGTATATATCACATTTTCTTTACTCATTCATGAATTGATGTGTACTTAGGTTAATTAATTCTACATCTTTGCAACTGGGAACTGCATTGCGATAAACATTTGAATGCAGGTGTTTTGTTTGTCTTGATAAAATGATTTCTTTCCCTTTAGGTAGATTTCCCTTTGGGTAGTGGGCTTGCTAGATCAAATGATAGGTCTACTTTAAATTCTTTGAGGACTCTCCATACTGTTTTCCATAGAGGTTGGACTAATTTACAGCCCCACCAACCAAAAAAGTGTTCCTTTTTCTTTGCATCTCTGCCAGCATCTATTGTTTTTTGACGTTTTAATAATGGCCATTGTGATGGGTGTATGGTGGTATCTCACTGTGGTTTTAATTTGCATTTCCCTGATGATTAGTAATGTTGGACATTTTTTTATGTTTTCTGGCTATCTACTTTCGAAAAAAATCTTTTCACATCTTTTGCCTAAATTTTCTTTGTTTTTATTCTTGCTGATTTGTTTGGGTTCTTTGTGGATTGTGTTCTGAAATACAGAAGGAAGAAAAACAATATAATCAGACCCTTGTTTCTGAAAGTTTTTTCTGGAAACTCTGTGGATTGTAAGTTGGAAACTGAAAGAATTTAGACATTAAGTAAAACATTTGTTAGGAAGGTTCCCCAAACACCATGGTGGTTAGGTGACAAGAAAGGGCTGAGCTTGGCCAGGGACAGCAAATCAGAGAGGCGGAAAAGGATTCAGAAGGCAGTTCAGAGGTGGAACAAAGAAGACATACTTAGCATAAACTGTCAAGAAGGATGGAGTCAAGAATGTTTCCCAGCAACAGAGGAATGGAAAAAGAAAATATGGTATATATACACAATGGAATGCTATCCAGTCATTAAAAAAAAAAGGAGAAGGAAATTCTGTCACTCTTAAAATGGATGGAACTGGAAGACATGATGCTAAGTGAAACAAGCTAGTTATAGAAAGACAAATGCTGTTTGATATGATTTCACATATATGGGAATCTAAGAAGGCCTATTTTATAGAAAAGAGTATAGAAGGGTGGCCATCAGAGGCTGGGGAAGGGGAGGAGGGGGAAAGGAAAGATGTTGGTCAAAGGGCACAAAGTCTCAGTTAGACTGGATGAATAAGTTTTAGTGATCAATTGCCTGATATCACAACCACAATTAATAATAATGGGTATTTCAAAATTGCTAAAAGAATAGATTTTTAACATTCTTACCACAAAAAAATGCTAAGTTGCTGAGATGAGAGATATGTTGATTAGCTTGGATGAAACTTTCCACAACATATACATAGATCAAAACATCACACTGTACCCCCCAAGTATATACAACTAGTATTTATCAAGTAAAAATAAATAAGAAAAAAACAAAGACTTAATTCCCAAGTTCTCGCTTGCTGACTCGATGGCTACTGACTAAGCCAGAAACCCCACAAAAGAAAAGCTGGTTAGGAGGACGGTACTTTGGTTTGGGCACATTGATTTGAAATCCCAGTGGAAACTTCTAGTGAAGATGCCTGGAAGCAGACAGATCTAAGGTCTAGGGATAATAAAAGTATAGGATTTCGGAATGAGGGCTTCAGAGAGGATGAAGCTGTGGAGGCAGATGAAACTACCTAAGGAAACTGGTCCAAATGTGAAAGAGGAAACAAACCACATGCCCGGAGAACAGAAGTACTAAGGGGATAGTGAGAGACAACTATTTATGTGGTCCGAATCTTGCCTGGTCCTGTTCAAGGTTTGTGACTTAGGAATGCCACATCCAACCCAACTGCAGAATGAGCTATTTCACTTGTTCATTTCCTGTACTTCTTTAGCTTTCCAAAGAGACATGGTAACTACCTTTTCCCTGCTCTCTGAAGCAGCATCTAGTATGTGAAATCATATTGTCTTTTCTTACTTATAAAAGCTTTTCTGAATTACTTTCCAGACTGGGGAAGCAATGCTGTACTTTATAAATTAAAAGGTCCTGGATCCTTCTACTGTGTATCTCTCTATGTATGCATCTTTTTACCTTCCAGTTTGCACCAGGAACTTGAGGCAGATAAACAGGGTCCAAAATTAACCTCAGTAGGCAGGGGTACGTTTGATCAACTTGTAATTTTGGTCTATTAGATTTTAAACTCCACAATGGATTAATTTACAACCAGTTTGTTTGTTTTGTATCTGACTAATAGCTAATTTATTATATAAAAATAGCCTCTAAACAAAAATGAGCTAATTTATATTTATGAAGAGGTGGGGAAAATGAAACAAATATACAGATAGGTAACAAGGTAGTAAGGACATAAAGCTGTACTCACATCTATAAATTCAAATGGTTTCATATTTGAAATTTAAGAATCATATTCAATTTAACTAAAAATCAAATTTAAGAATTATATTTGATTGAGCTAAAAATAATCAAATCAGTAATCTATGGTACATATGGTTCAATCAACATAAAAATCTTAAAAACTGACTGTAAACTGTATGTAAAGGATCACTCCTGAACATACAAGGGTATGGAGCTGCCCTCTCCATACCCTTCATGTTGGAGTTTCTGAAAGTTAGTTACAGGCTTAAAAAGAAAACTTCAATCAAGAATTTAACATCAGACATATTTAATGTCTTCACTCCTGAGTCAGGTGAAAATCTGCAGTTATACAAACTCTAAATTACCTAGATGTGTGTTTTTTTAAAGAGTAGGATAGGTTAAAAAGCATTTTACATATGTAAAAAAAAAATCCCTAGAATTACAGTAGAACCTGTATAGTTGACCACCTTCTACACTGACCACATCCTTAAAGTGACTGAACATGCATCACATTTACATATTAGTACAGTAGGCCTAGTTCCTTATGTTGACCAACTCCATACGTTCATCAGTTTGTTACAGTACCTTGGGTGGTCAACTTACAGAGTTTCTACTGTATACAATTATAGCAATCACAATAAAATTATATGCTAAAGTTTATTAATCATATAGCTCTGATTTTCCCTTCTAAAGGGCTTCAAAACGGGTGGCAGATTTAGTTTGGGTACTTAAATTGCAAAACTCTGTATTTCTTAATTCCTTAAGCACTTTCAGAATTAGCTCATCTAGAATATTAAAGGTATAGGATTTGGGAATCTGGGCATCAGTGAGAATGAAGCTGTGGAGGCAGATGAAATTACCTAAGTCATTCATAAACAGTCAATAAACAGAAGAAAAAGTGCAGAAAGTAGAAAGCATAGAAATTAAAATATAACAAAAGAGAATTTTGAACTATCAAATTAGAAACTGTAACTAAAAATAATGACAAAATGTGATGAGGTCAGCTTCTGAAAAACTTCAGTGCTCTCAATCTAAATCTAGGAGTCTATTGTGAGGAAGTAATCACCTACGATCAAAGACTACCTTTATCTCTTAGTTACAACAACAACAAAAAGTTAAAATAAACTTAAGGTTCCTAGTAAGGGAGAAGTTACAAAAACAGTATATACACAGTGACAAATATCATAAAGTCATAAAACTCACATTTTACCAAAACAATTAATAAAAATGATTAAGTAATAGAATAAGTAATGATTAAGTGATAAAATATTCAATAGAAAAAACACATTCAATGTAAACTGAATTCAGAAAATGTTTTACATTCATATAACATATTGATAGAGACATGTTGTATATCAAATACCGATAGCTATAAATACTAAAATAGTAGTGTTATCTTTAGTTGGTGAGTTTTATTTTTTATTAGCCATCTCAGTATTTTTCCTTTTTAAAAATAATGGTTGGGGCCAGACACAGTGGCTCACACCTGTAATCCCAGCACTCTGGGAAGCTGAGGCAGGTGGACTGCCTGAGCTGTGGAGTTTGAGACCAGCCTGAGGAAGAGTGAGACTCTGTCTTTACTAAATATAGAAAAATTAGCCAGGCATTTTGCTGGATGCCTGTAGTCCTAGCTACTTGGGAGGCTAAGAAAGAAGGATTGCTTAAGCCCAGGAGTTTGAGCTTGCTGTGAGCTATGATGAAACCTTGCACTCTACTCAAGGTGACAGAGTGAGACTCTGTCTCAGAAAACAAAAACAAAAACAAAAAAAGAAAAGAAAAAAGAGAGACTGGAAACAATGTTTCCAGGACTTGACAAAAAGCTCATTGTCATTGGCAGTACAAATGGAGACGCATGCACATGGCAGGACACTCACTGTGGCACTTGCTGCCTGGGATCCCCAGAGTATCAAGTCCACTAAAGTCTTCTAATGGGCTTACTTTAAAGGCAAAACCTTATACAGCAAGATGATTTGGACATCCAGATCTTATGAACTACCATTCTATACTGCTTCATAAAGGCCAAAATAGTATATATCAACATACTGATATAGAGCCATGTCCTATTTTCATTTCTTTGCCACATTTGTTAAGTACAATTTTATTCTTTATTTTAAGATGCATGGTGCTACACATGAAAGCATTCTCAGTTCAGAATGAGAAAACTTAATTTTGAGTCCTGCTGTGCTATGCTACTTACAGACTGAATCCTTGACCTCTCTATTTCCCTATGAAGAATATGGGGCTAATAATACTAGGCTTAAATACTTCTCAGGATTATTTGCATTGAACAAAACTGTATATATGAAATCCTTCTAGCTTTAAACATCACTGATCATTAAATTTTAATGAACTCCTACAAAGCCTGATTTTTTTGTATAGTCTTTCTACATTGAGATTAATTCAACTCTACATTTGAATTCTAAATGTGAGGAACAAGGAGATGAGAATTAAAAACTAGCTATTTTAATGCTTCCCTTGGCAGAAATACCAAGGAAAAAGCAGGAGGAAATATACCTGGAAGAGACAGTCAACCACTGGATCACACCAGAAGGAGGTCCCAGAAAACATCTGGTACCTAGTTGACACTATGCAAAAAGGCCAGTAATGGACCATTATTTACAAGAACAGAAACACAGAGAGAATGTATAAACTATCCATTGTGACCTCAGTGCCCTGTGATTTTTCTAGGATCTATACCACTAGAGTTATCTGCCATTTGGAAAGGAAACTATGAAAAATAATGGCAGTCAGTGGCCTTTTTTTCTTTAATACAAGAAACATATTTTAGTTGGCTGGCATCATGAAATTACTTAATAGTCACAAATTAACAGAATCAGCACAAATGTATAATCTAAATCTAGTTTATTGTCTATTCATTTTAAACACAACTGAATCATTTCAAAGTATTCAAGACAATCAATTTTTAAAAATTCAAATTTTAAGTGAAAAAAAAAGAGGGCATCATTTATTCTAAGTTGTACTCTCAGATTCTTCATATTACCATGGTGTCAAAATAATCTAGACAAAGTCTAGAAAGGATATCAACAACCTTTTATTTGTCAATTTCATTCTAATTCTTTTTTTTGAGGCAGAGCCTCAAGCTGTCTGTCCCCTTGGGTAGAGTGCTATGACATCACAGCTGATAGCAACCTCTAACTCCTGGGCTCAAGTGAGTCTCCTGCTTCTGCCTCCCAAGTAGCTGGGACCACAGGTGCCCACCATAACGCTCGGCTATTTTTTGGTTGCAGCCATCATTATTGTTTGGCGGGCCCAGGCTGGATTCGAACCTACCACCTTAGGTGTATGTGGCTGGTGCCTTAGCCACTTGAGCGACAGGCACCGAGCCTCTAATTCTTAATGCTATAAGCTGAAGTAACAGATAGTTCCTATTTATTCACTGAGACCTAGAGAAAACCAAACTTACTGCTTCTCTTACATGCAATTCCTAATCATTCCACATAATGATAAATACAATTTCTCTAACAAATAGATTTGTGTCCCTGTTGTTGTTGGATAAAGACAAAGGGCTCACTTTCTATAAGACAGCACCTTGCAATTCTCAACATAAAATTTTCTGGAAATAAACTAGACACTTGGCCCTAAAGCCTTAAGTCACAACATTTCTCATCAGAATGATTAATCTTTACAAAAAGGCAGAAAAACAACACAGCCGCCCACTTTGACATTTTCATTCTTAAAACAAAAAAATCCCAGTGTAGTTCATGAACTGGAACCATCATTTATACGAAGTATACAATCCAGCAAGAGTATAAGTTGATTATAAGATTCACAAGATCACTATCTTTCTTATTCTCTGCATTGAGAATACTGTACTGACATTAAAAAGTAGTGCTAGCATAGTTTTACTTAGAAATCTGATAAACCGTTGCCCAAGAACCAACCAACATTTAATAACAAGGTTACTTCATTTTTTCCTTTTATGCTGTATTTGAAAAAAATATAAACAAAGTGTAACACTAAAAAAAAAGAAAAACTCCATTAATTTCTACAGCACTCAATTTTGTCTAACCTTTCTATGTCCAGTGATTGGAGAGTGAAGGAGTTTTTGTTTTTTTTTTTTTTAAGTAAGAGGTTAAGCATCCTAACAGCTTTTCTAAGCCAGACGTGTGTGTTTGTGCGTGCAGGCACACGCATGTCCACGGAAGTAAAGCAAAGCATCCTTGTGGTCATACAGAAAGGAAGAGAGGAAGGAGAGATGTGTAAGCAGGAAGAGGTTTTTTGCAGGCCCAGGGAGCTTGCTGTTGGCTATATCTGAACACTTTAACTCAAAAGGAGTCAAATTTTAGAAAATTCCTTTTTGGAAAAATTTGTTTTGATTTTGGATTATCATAAGGGTACAAACCATTAGGCACACTGTTTGCCTTTGTAAGGTAAAGTCTAAGTTGTAGGTGAGTCCTTCACCCAAGATGTGTGCCCTATACCTGTACTCGACAGGTGGGAACATCCTACACCCCCTTTCTTCCTTGAATTAAACCGTGTTTTTCTCTTGTGTGGGCCTATAGTTAGTTGTTCATCTATTAGTTTCAAATTAGTATTGGGTACATAGGATGCTTTTTTCCACTCTTGAGCTATTTTACATGAATATTTGCATTTGCTCCCTTTCTCTCCTTATTTTCTTCCCTCACTTTTGAACAGTTTAAGTGGGGAATAAACCAACTCTAGAGAGAGCTCTTAAGAGCACTTTGCTCAAGAAAAAGGATGAAGGTATTAAATTAATGATTGAAAGAGAATTATGAGAAGGAAGGGAATCATTCAGACACAGCAGGGTGAAGGTGAGAAGGAACGTGGGGTGGGAGGGCAAGCAGATGACAAGAGGGGAAAGCAAAAGAAAATTGTGCTGAGAAAATAGTTTGGAAACGAAGCTGGGAGAACAACCACTTTGTCCGTTTAACATTAGCTTGCTTACCTGTGTTATTTTTTCTATTCCCTGGAAGTTGTGCTTCTCAAAATGTTCTGCTATATTTAGGAAGGTGTGGCGTTCTAGATAGCAGCAGTTACTTAGGACTATCAAAAGCCGCTGTTCCTAAAAGGAAAACAAATTTTTATAAGATTACATTTACGGTAACACATTGCGAATATAACTTATCACTTCTTCAGTTTAATTATAATCTCTTGTTCTTTCATATCAATATTCAATGTTTTGCTTTTCTTGGCTGTTTCTTTCCCAGTATTACAACATGGACAGAAATGTAATACAATCCTACAGTTCTCCTATTTGTTCATTATTATATAATATACTCAGAGTCAAAGAATGTTTCCTTTGAAATGTTAACAACTGTATGGAAAAACAGATCAATAAGATCCATGTAACTAGGATTAGCTGTTCTTATCAAACGGGCTCTACTTTATTGTTTCTTCTATTTAATACTTTGTGTATACAAAAAGGTTACAAGAATCGATATCTTAAATATTTATATTCAACATATAGAAACTATCCAAAAATAATTTATAAATTTTTCATAACTTGTCCTGTAATAGGCTCCTTCAAAAAACTTAGGCTTTTTGGCTGGTACCTGTGGCTCAAAGGAGTAGGGCACGAGCCACACATGCTGGAGGTGGCGGGTTCAAACCCAGCCCTGGCCAAAAAAAAAAACTTAGGCTTTTAAGAATTGTTTGTGTTTGCAGAAGACTAGGAATAGTCTCCCTTAAATGGGGAGTGGGGTCACCTGGGGACTCTTAGATAGGAGGTGGTCAGAGTTAGCCAAGGAGAAGGAGAACCCTGCCTACTTCTGCATTCTTCAGGGCTCTGTCCGCCTAAAGTAATTTCTTACAAAAATTACAGGGGAGAGAGGAAAGATGGCCGACTGAAACCAGCTTTTGGCAGAGGCTCCCAATCCAGAGGGAGAAATGATGGCCAGAGGTAACCCAATGAAGCAGAAGATCAGGAGCTGAGCTGAGAGAGAGGATCGATAGGTTTCCATCACCCCTGCTGGGACACGGTGGGACTCCAAGGAAACAAATTTCGGCTGCCCATCCCAAAGAGAACAGGAATTCTTCCTCCCCCGACCCCAGGAGAGTGGCTTGAGGCAAGTAGAGAACAAAGGACCTTTTGTTTCACCAAAGGGGAGAGAATGACTGAGGGCTGGGACTCCCTCCAGAGAGATACCGCACCAAGACTAGGCAGTCTCTAGTCTCAAAAGTTGATCTAATATTCTCCCTACCTTCCTGAACTCCCAATTCACCCCTCCCCTACTCCTGGTGGTCTGGAAGACTACCCCCTGCAAAATCCGGAGCATTTGGTAGATTTTTGCTAGGGCAGGGCACCTCATGAGCTGTGGGACAGTTGCTGAAGCTATTACTTTAATAGAGGAAGGGAGTCACAAGGGGAGAGAGACTTGCCCCGTGTTGGAAAGAGCATAGCTGGGATCCCGCTACCAACCACTAGGGAACGCTGCCTACTGGCTCCCCAGCTCGGCAGCCCATGGTGGGCGGCTTGGCTATGCAACTGGTGGCCATGGCAATGACTCCGGCCTGGCTCCTGCAACCTGCAGCCACAGGCCAGCGACTCCCACCCAGCACCTGCAACCCCTGAGGCCAGCAACCCTGCCAGAGGCCAGGGGTCAGCAGCTTCACCCTCCAGTCCACCCAACTCCTGTAACCCTTGCAGCTGATGGCAAGGCCCTCCAGTTTCCCACTGGCTCCTGCAACCTGAACAGAGCAGTACCCCAGACCTGTGGCACCACCCCAGACAATGACAGCACCATCCCTTACAGTGGGGGCAGCTGTACAGTCCCTGCCACTAGGGTCAAATTGAGCTGCCAGTAGACCTCCGCTGCCTAGATGCTGAAGACCTTTTAAACTCTCCCACCTGATTGGCATTTGTGTCGACCAGAACAATTGGTTTGGAACTCTTGGCCACCTGGGCTGATAACCCAGCGATCCACCAAAGTTATACTCTGGTTGTGTTGTTGTGGGACTGCGGGATTCTCCCCTTTCAGTTGTTGCCTGTGGGAGGGGTGGGGGTCTTAGTTGCATATATATATCCACAGCTGAGATTTCAGCCCAAAGCCACTGATTCACTAGGATTGGACAGAGACTAGCTGAATACCGGTCAGGGCCATCTAGCCCCACCACACCAAGCAGGTCCCCAGAGTTTCAGGCTATAGTTCTGAATAGGAACTTTGTAAAGCTCTAAGGGAAAAGCCACAATCACCAGTCCCAGTTCTTTGGTAAAGGGCTGGTTAATTACAACTCCAGGACCCCTCAATTCAGTTTCACCTTACCATCTTCTCTAGCCAAACAGTGAAAAATAATCATGAAGCGGAATCAGTGGAAAAACTCTGGCAACATGAATAATCAGAGTATATCAACTCCCCCAAGGAATGACAAAGGAGGCACAACAGAAGATCTCATTCATAAAGAAATGGCTGAGATGTCAGAAATCAAATTCAGAATTTGGATTGCAAATAAGATTAACAGAATAGAGGTAAAGATGGAATTAGAAATTTAAGGAGCAATTCAAAAGTTCTCTCAATTCAAAGACAAAATCACCAAAGATTTTGACATACTGAGGCAAGCCCTCAAATATCTGAGAAATACAGTAGCATCCCTCAGCAACAGAATGGAGCAGGCAGAATAAAAGATCTCTGACATTAAAGACAAAGCTTCTGAATGCTCTCAAATGCTCAGAGGAAGAGAAGTGGAGAGCAAAAGTGGATCCTTCCCTGAGAGACTTGTGGGATCACTCCAAAAGAGCAAACATTCACCTCATAGAAATCCCTGAAGGAGAAGAGGATGGTCCGAAAGGCATAGATACTCTACTCCAAGAGATAACTGAGGAGAACTTCCCAAGCATGGCAAGAGATACTGAAATTCAGATAGCAGACAGTTTCAGAACCCTAGCATGATTCAATCCAAATAAAGCATCTTCTAGACACACTGTAATTAACTTTACCAAAGTTAATATGAAGGAGAAAATCCTACAAGCAGCCAGACATAAGGAAATCATAACCTACAAAGGGAAGAATATTAGATTGACTGCAGATCTTTCTGCTGAAATTTTTCAAGCCAGAAGAGGATAGTCATGGACCTTCAATCTCCTAAAACAAAACAACTTTCAGCCCAAGATCCTGTAACCAGCTAAACGGAGCTTCATTTGTGACAGAGAAGTTAAATACTTTAATGACATAAACACATTGAAGAAATTTGCCATAACCAAACCAGCTCTTCAGGATATCCTCAGACCCATCCTCCATAACGACTAGCACAATGCTCTACCACCAAAGTAAACTCACTCTTAAATTCTTGACCAAAACCTAGTTTCCACAGTGGTAAAAATATTCAAATGTCCACTGGACTTTCAAAAAACTGAACACCCAAATACTATCAGGCTTCTCAATACTCTGAATTAATGTGAACGGCTTAAACTGTCCTCTTAAGAGGCACAGGTTGGCTGACTGGATACAAAAACTCAGGTCAGATATCTGCTGCATACAAGAATCTCATCTTACCTTAAAGGATAAATATAGACTCAAGGTGAAGGGCTGGGCATCTGTAAGCCAGGCAAATAGAAATCAGAATAAAGCAGAGGTGCCAATTTTACTTGCAGATACACTAGGCTTTAAATCAACAAAAGTAAGGAAAGACAAACATGGTCACTTCATATTTTTTAAGGGAAAACACTCAACATGATGAGATGTCAATTATTAACATTTATGTGCCTAATCAGAATGCTCCTCAATTTATAAGGGAGACCCTAACAGACATGAGCAATTTAATATCTTCCAGCACCATAACAGTTAGAGATTTTAACAACCCTGTGGCAGTGTTGGATAGAACCTCCAATAACAAACTAAGCAAAGAAATTTTGGGTTTAAACTTCACCATACAAGAATTGAATTTAACAGACATCTACAGAACATTTCATCCTAACAAAACTGAATACACATTCTTCTCATCAGCCCATGGAAGATCCTCCAAAATTGACCACATCTTAGGTCACAAGTCTAACCTCAGCAAATTTAAAAGTATAGAAATTATTCCTTATATTTTCTTGGATGATCATGCAATAAAAGTTGAACTCACCAATAACAGGTATCTGCATACTCATACAAAGACATGGAAACTAAATAACCTCATGCTGAATGATAGTTGGGTCATAGATGAGATTAAGAAGGAAATTGCCAAATTTTTGGAACAAAACAATAATAAAAACACAAATTATCAGAACCTGTGGGATACTGCAAAGGCAGTCCTGAGAGGAAATTCATAGTGTTGCAAGCTTTCCTCAAGAGAATGGAAAAAGGGGAAGTCAATAACATAATGGGACATCTTAAGCAACTGGAAAAGGAAGAACATTCCAACCCCAAACCCAGCAGAAGAAAAGAAATAACTAAAATTAGAGCAGAATTAAATGAAATTGAAAACAAAAGAATTATTCAAAACATCAATGAATCAAAAAGTTGGTTTTTTGAAAAATTCAACAGAATTGATGAACCTTTGGCCAACCTAACCAAAAATAGAAAATTAAAGTCCGAAATATCACCAATCAGAAATGACAAAGGTGAAGTAACAACAGACACCTAAAAAATTCAAAAAATCCTTAATGAATGCTACAAAAAACTTTATTCTCAGAAATATGAAAATCTGAAAGAAATTGACCAATCCTTGGAAGCACACCAACTTCCTAGAATGAAACTGACCAATCAGAAAGAATTGACTTAATCAGAAAGAATTAGAAATGCTGCACAGACCTATATTAAGTACTGAAATAGAATCAACTATACAAAATCTCCCAAAAAAGAAGAGTCCAGGACCAGATGGCTTCATATCAGAATTCTACCAAACCTTTAAAGAGGAACTAGTACCCATATTACTTAACCTTTTCTAAAACATCGAAAAAGAAGGAATACTTCCCAACACATTCTATGAAGCAAATATCACCCTGATCCCTAAA
>NW_003852544.1:2610898-2626949 GCF_000181295.1 Otolemur garnettii
ACATAAACAAACCAAAAAACAAAGACCATATGATTGTCTCAATAGATGCAGAAAGAGCTTCTGACAATATCCAGCATCCTTTCATGATCAGAACACTTAAGAAAATAGGCATAGAAGGGACTTTTCTTAAACTGATAGAGGCCATCTACAGCAAACCCACAGTCAATATCATATTGAATAGAATGAAACTGAAAACATTTCAACTCAGATCAGGAACCAGGCAAGGTTGCTCATTGTCTCCACAGCTATTCAACATTGTAATGGAAGTCTTAGCCATTGCAATAAGGCAAGAGAAGGTGATCAGGGTACACAGATAGGGTCAGAGGAGATCAAACTTTCACTCTTCGCTGATGATATGATTTGATACCTGGAAAACACCAAGGACTCAACCACAAAACTCTTAGAAGTGATCAAGGAATACAGTAGTGTCTCAGGATACAAAATCAATACTCACAAATCAGTAGCTTTTATATATGCCAATAATAGTCAAGCCAAAAAAACAGTCAAGGACTCTATTCTCTTTACAGTTGTGTCAAAGAAGATAAAATATTTGGGAATTTACCTAACAAAGGACATGAAAGATCTCTATAAAGAGAATTATAAAACTCTGAGAAAAGAAATAGCTGAAGATGTTAATAAATGGAAAAACATACCATGCTCATGGCTAGGAAGAATCAACATTGTTAGAATGTCCATATTACCCAAAGCAGTTTACAAATTTAATGCAATCCCTATCAAAGCACCATAATCATACTTTAAAGATCTGAAAAAATAGCACTTTGTTTTATATGGAACCAGAAAAAAGCTCGAATAGCTAAGACATTACTCAGAAATAAAAACACATCAGGAGGAATTACACTACCAGACTTCAAACTGTACTATAAATTTATAGTGATCAAAACAGCATGATACTGGTACAAAAATAGAGAGGTAGATGTATGGAACAGAATTGAGAACCAAGAGATGAATTCAGACACTTATCACTTGATCTTTGATAAGCCTATGAAAAACATAAATTGGGGGAAAGATTCCCTATTTCACAAATGGTGCTGGGAGAACTGGCTAGTGACTTACAGAAGACTGAAACTGGACCCACACCTTTCACCATTAACAAAAATTGACTCTCGCTGGATAAAAGATTTAAACCTAAGACATGAAACTATAAAGATTCTTGGGGAGAGTGCAGGAGAAACACTTGAAGAAATTGGCCTGGGAGAATATTTTATGAGGAGGACCCCCTGGGCAATTGAAGCAACATCAAAAATACATTATTGGGATCTGATCAAACTAAAAAGCTTCTGCACAGCCAAGAATACAGTAAATAAAGTAAGCAGACAGCCCTAGAATGGGAGAGGACATTTGCAGGTTATGCTTCTGACAAAGGTTTGATAACCAGAATCCACAGAGAACTCAAACTTATTAATAAGAAAAGAACAAGTAATCCCATTTCATTGTGGGCAAGGGACTTGAACAGAAGCTTCTCTGAAGATGACAGGTGCATGGCCTATAGACACATGAAAAAATGCTCATCATCTTTAATCATCAGAGAAACGCAAATCAAAACCACTTTGAGATATCATCTAACTCCCATAAAAGTGGCTCACATAACAAAATCCCAGAACTACAGAGGTTGGCGTGGATGTGGAGAAAAGGGAACACTTCTGCACGGCTGGTGGGAGTGTAAGCTAACACATCCCTTTTGGAAAGAAGTATGGAGAATACTCAGGGATCTAAAAGTAGACCTGCAGTTTGATCCTGCAATTCCTCTAGTAGATGTGTATCCAAAAGACCAAAAATCACTTTATAACAAAGATATTTGCATCAGATTGTTCATTGCAGCTCAATTCATAATAACCAAGTCATGAAGCATCCCAAGTGCCCATCAACCCATGAATGGATTACTAAATTGTGGTATATGTATACCATGGAATATTATGAAGCCTTTAAAAAGATGGAGACTTTACCTCTTTTACGTTTACATGGATAGAGCTGGAACATATCCCACTTAGTAAAGTATCTCAAGAATGGAAGAAAAAATAACCAAGGTACTCAGTACTGTTATGAAACCAATTCACAATCACTTATACTTTCATATGAAGAATAGATCACAACTATGGCCCAAAATGAAGTGGGGGGATGGGAGGGTAGATCAGATTGAGGGAGGGTGAATGGTGGAATCACACGTATGGTACATAATGCAAGGGTACATGTCGGATCTATTAGTATAGAGTAGAAATGTCTTAACACAATAACTAAGTAAACGAAATGAGGTATATATTAACCAGTGTGATGTAAGCATTCCTAATGCTATATGAAATCAGCACATTGTACCCTATAAATGCATTAATGTATACATGATCTATGTGTTTATGATTTAATAAAAAAAAATACCTGAAGCAAAACAAAACAAACAAACAAAAAAAAACTACCATATCCAAATGCTGAGGAATAAAATAACCTTTTATAGTTCAGAAGAACTATATTTATATATGAAATTCCAGGAATAGCCCTTGCCACGCTGTCAGAGTTCACCGAGGCTCCCCGCCTCTGCTCCCGCAGTTGTGAGGGTATTTTCGCATTCTCTGGAAAAACCACAACTCATCTAGAGTCTTGACTTTGATCTCTTGACCAAAACGATGGCAAAAATCCCTTTCCAGGAATAGTCCTCACCCATATTTTGATTACTCTTTATGTATATAATCAGAATATCTTACCAATAAAGTAATCCAATACAATAACCTTAGAAATAAACAGGTTCCTGTTCTATTAAGATCACACACTAAAGATGGAAAAACTACAAGTATGGTTTTGGAACTCAATTGCCAGGCATATATAATGTCTCCTAATAATTTCACCTAGCTCCATCAAATTCCTAAAACCTTTCTGTATTTCCTTACTTAAAATATTCCTATTTTTATTTCTGGCAGAGTATAGCCTATTCACTGCCTTTTTGGCTATGAACAAAAGTAAACAAAAAGTTGCTAATGGCCGTGAATTAATTTATGGATGGGAATTGAAGTGTGAAACAAAATAAACAGGGCTACATTACGTATAATACTCCTTTCCTGCAATTTGTGAATAAAGAAATTACAAAGAAAGCAGTGAACAAGTCCTGAAAACTTGCATGGCCAAGGCCATATTTCCTTCCAGCCCCTAAGCAGGTGTCACCATTGTACACTCTTTGTAAAGATGTGGAATAAGTAAGCATGACATGTAGCCACTCCAAACATGCTGCATTCCTCAAAAATCTCAACTGGTTTCTCAGTTTTAACATCAATCTTTAATTATTTTTTTTTCCAAGAGTCAAACTTCCTTATCTAGCAGACCTAAACCTGCCTCATCTTCTCTGTCCTATTAACTTTCTTTGCTTGATTCTTTCCCATTGTACTATCATGGTTTTTCAAAAATAGATAAATTGTTTGGGACCAGGCATGTGGCTCGCACCTGTAATCCCAGCAGAGGGAGGTCAAAGTGGGTAGATCATTTGAGTTCCAGAGTTCAAGATCCATCTCTACTAAAAATAGAAAAACTAGCCAGGCACCATGGTGGATGTCTGTAGTCTCAGCTACTCGGGAGCCTGAGGCAAGAGGATTGCTTGAGCCCAGGACTGTGAGGTTGTTGTAAGCTATAATGATGCCATGGCACTCTACCCAGGGCAACTGGATCTCAAAAAAAAAAAAAAGAAAAATTATTTGAGTAATTTAAAGTCTTTACTCTTAGTCAGTGTATTTGTTTCTCAAATGTAACCAATCAGATAAAATAAGAGTGGGAAGACCAAGTGAACAACACGATCAAATTCTTAACCTTGGAGAACTAATCAAAAGCTCTTTAACAGCTTAGATGGCGATGTATATTTGAAAATAACAACCCATCAGACATCACACCTATAGATGAAGGCATATGGCTCAGGTATCATTCCAGCCATCCCTCATGGCATCTCTGTAACACAAGCATTGCCAACACAAGTTTGTCAGAACAGTTGGCCTGGATGCTCCCAAGGTTATGCAGTTGGTTAGCACCTAGGATGTCAGTCAATGTTTTCTGCTTGATTCCAAATCCAGGTCTTTCTTACCATAATGGCTTCCCTTTTGGACAAGACCCTAAGAGAACTCAGTAATCTGAAAGAAGAGCCAAATCTATTATCTTCCAGTGGGGAAAACAGAGGAACTGAATTTGGTCATAAGGAACACTGGAGAGTCAAACAGGATAGATGAGGACCTGTGACTAGTGGCACACATGGAGCCTTCTGTGGCAGGGCAACAGGAGGTTGGATGGGAGGTGGAACATGGGGAGCCTTGAAGGGGGCTCCAAGGACCACCACCACCATCACCACTGCCTCTGTCACTCAAGGAAGTGCAAGTGCACCAGTGGAGAAAGGGCTAAAAATTTATGGAGTTTCTGGGAGAAGGGAAGACTCAGTGAACACAGCTTGTTCTGAAAGATGGAGGAAGAAGGCATGGTTGGCCCAAAGCTGGCCAGGCCCTTCTCCACTTGGGGGCCCTCCTTCAGCCCTGGTGCCCCTATCCCCATCCTCTCTCCTTTTTCCACAGGCCCTGAGGCCTCACTTCTGCTGCCAAGCACACAGGGCCTGCTGCCAAGCACCCCAGGCCTACTGCTCAACCTCCCAGCCTCCTCAGCTTCACAGTGGCAAGTATTCCTCCATCGAAATGCACTTTTCCACCTGTCTCAGTATGCTGCTCTATCTGGATTTTCTCCTATCACTCTGATTATTCCTTTTCAGGGAATATCCAGGCTCTCTCCTTCTAACTGCCCCTTAAATACTGAGAACCCAGTATTACTTTTATGTATTTGGCCCTTCTCTCATCCTACTAGTACAGGGTCCCTCCGTCCTCCACTTTCATTCTATCCCCTGACTGAGCAGTACAGAGTGCCCAGACCCCTCTGTGGTTCAGCCAACTGTCTACATGGCAGGCCTGCACCCAGGCTGGGCCTTGAAAAGTCCCAGGACCTAATAAAGCTCCTTGGGTAGCTTAGGAATATCAAGAGAGCAACTATGCTGCTGAACAGGTAGACGAAGCCCTGCCCCGAGCTAAATGTCTTGAACCCTTATATAATCCCCATAATCCAACCCCCTTATTACTAACATACCCAGAAAGAACATCTCTTCTCGCTGATCCTTGAGAAGGCACATGCGGCTCATCTGTATGTAAGTTTCCCTGATGCTTTGCAATGATCACCCTGTTTTCGTTCTGAATTCTCTTCCTCAGTGTCTGGTATCGCTCTCTACCTAGTCATCCATGGAATTAAACCTAGAGTTTCTTTAGTTACTTTAAAACTATATTATTCTTAATATACCCAATTCATTTGGGAATTTATGCTTAAGAATATAGTAACTATGGAAAAGACACAGGGTAGAATTCAGGTCATGATTTTTTTCTTAAGATACATATATACACACACACACATCCTTCAAGCTCAGGACAAACCAGGGAGGGCTATTTGCTTCAAGCCAGCTGGAGTTTGATTTTGATGGCTCAATTTATATATATGATGATGTACGTGTATGTGTATACGTCAAAAATAACATGTATAAATACACATATGTACATAGGTTCACATGTATGTGTTCATGTATACATGTATATTTTTATTTTCACTCCTTTTTTTTATTAAATGATAGCTGTGTACATTAATGCAATCATGGGATACAGTGTGGTGTTTTCATATACAATTTGAAATATTTTCATCAAACTGGTTAACATAGCCTTTATGTCATTTTCTCAGTTATTGTGTTAAGACATTTATATTCTACATTTAGAAAGATTCACTTGTACCCTTGTAAAATAAACCATAGAGTTGATCCCTCCAATCACCCTCCCTCCACCCATCCACCCCCTCCCCTACATATATATTTTTAATCTGCACTTGTGTTGAGATAAAATGTTACCAGAGAATGTACAAAAATAAAACAGAGAAAAGCAGAAATTCCCTGGCTGAGGAGGCAAAAGGTGTGAAGAAAACAGGCACTCTTGTCTTCCCCATCTGATTGTAACAACTCTGGGGCACCTGACTAACAACTCAGGAACTGCAAGATGCAGACAGTACATAGAACTATAGATAGCTGCAATTCTAACTAAAAAGTTTTAAGTGTGAAACTCATATAAATTATATGTACTAAAATTTTCACGTATGACATAGCTCCAAAGTATAGAGCAATGTTCTATACTGTATTTTATAGCAATGAGGCAGTAACAAAGTAATTTAGACTGATTTGTGAAAGTCATTAATTATTAATAGTTTTTCAGGTTTTCCTTTCTATTTATCATCTTACTTACAGAGGTCAAACTGAAGTCTTCATGGATACTTCCAAACAAATCAGGGGAAGACACATCCACAGAAAGACTGAACATAGGAACAAGTAAGTGAATAGTTACAATTAAAGCACTAATATTTAAAAATATAGTGAACTATATATAAATGTGAATTTTAACTGTTTTGGTTAAAAAAAATCACATAACCTTCCATAAGTTCTTTTATTTAATAATTAACAGTTCAAATAAAACATGATGGACTAGCTATTAACATGGACCATATAAAATTTTGGGTCTTCCCAAAGTATTAAGGCTTCGATTTAGCTAAATAGAAAAGTAAATTGCTGGGCGGGGGGGGGATGTCAAATAATTCTAATTATCCTAAGTATATATCTACATAATTAAAATGATTCTGCCTATCAGAATATCCAGGGGCTAGTCCAAGCTCACTTTCAGGTGAGGTGAGTTAGGAAATTAATAACCCACAAGTAACCAGAAATGTAAAACAGGGGTGGGGGTGTGAGGGGTGTGGGCGGGCAGGATCACAACCCCACTGACTAATTTATAGATATAACAGAATCATAATAAATACTTCCACAGAATTTACTTTCTTTAAAGCTGACCAACTAATTTTAGAATTCACATGGACGACTTAAATGATGTAAATATCAAAATATTTCAAAATCTAGAGGTAAAAAAAGTATACCAACCTGAAAAACATTAAAACATAAACTAGTAATAATTAAAACAGCATCAATTGATATAAAAAATTTAGAAATACATTGCATAATTTATCAGAATTCAATGATATATGAAATAGAAATTTTAATAAAATGATAAGGAAAGACTTATTAATAATAATCAATAATATCAGGGATGTAAGAATAAAAACTTCTGGTGGAAGAGGGAGCTAAATATATGAAATCAAATCAGAGGAAATTGAGAATTAAAAGCTTACTAGGTCTCTAGAGAGGTTAACAGTTTCATACACTGAAGAGCAAAAACCAGTGACTAGACTAACATGGAAAAATTCTCAAATTGTTAATTTAAGATTTAAGAGGTATTTATTTCAGTGTTATCTGTGTCAGAGCATAAATCACAGGCACACAACAGTTATAACATGCCAATATAGTTCAGAAAAACCAGATTAAAAAAAAAAAACAACTAGATTTTACAATGCTGTCTAATAGAACATGGATGGCTACATGGATTTTTAAACATCATGAGTTAAGATTCTCTGGAGCTCAAATAACTAAGCCTGACCCAGACTTTTTTGCTTTGTTTTGTTTTGTAAGCAGGCCCAGGCTGGATTCAAACCCACCTGCCCCGGTGCATGGGGCAGGCACTCTAACCATTGAGCTACAGGTGCTAATCACAAGAGTACCAATGTGTTCCCCTAATGGCAGAATTGGTGCAACAACTCTACCACATTTTGCCTTTTATTAGCTATGTTGGAACCAGAAATCACAAGAGTACTAATGTGTTCCCCTAATGGCAGAATTGCAAACATAATCAACTAGGAGTTATATATATTTCAATTTTCCACTTGATTATTTATGAAATCTGTTGACAATTAATAAGCACATCATATGTATATGTTCAATATGCTTAGTATGACTCTAATTATGGGAAAGAATAGGTCTAATATATAAAACTGACTTTAATATAAACAACCTATTTTACTGGAAGTCTTAGGATATAAGACTGAATATCAAACTTGAATCTGTATTTTTAATTCTCCTAAATGCATTAATGAGATTTATTTCATTTTCACTTACTGTGTAGTATCTATATCTGCATCGGGCTTGGTGCTCAATTGTTCCAGACAGTGTATAAAAACCTAAATCAGAAATAATAAGTTTTAGGATTCTCAGATGAATAAACTCTCAGATATTAATCTATTTGAACACAAAAATAACTTTACATAAATTAAAGTAGATGTATATATCTCACAAGTAGTATGGCTGTGGGAGAGAGATGTATCAAGGAATATATTTCATATATATCCTGTTAATGATAGAAGTATATATCCCATCAATACATAAAAGAAAATTAAAAGCATTGATTTTTTGATAAATTATTAATTTCCTAAATACTTATTAGGCAAAAGACCTTTTTCCACTCATCCACATGCTCAACTTCATTTATATGTGTACAAAGCCCCAATCAAAAGTCTTTATACTCCAGATTATAATGTAAATGACTATCATTTACTCTGTGCTGTAATATAAATATATATAAAGTACCAAGAGAATACAAAAAAGGGAAATATAATAAAAATGAAAAGGTTGGGTACTGCTAAAATAAGTTATAATTAATTCTCCATTAAACTTTTTTTTTTTTTTTTTTGAGACAGAGCCTCAAGCTATCCCCCTGGGTAGAGTGCCATGGCATCACAGCTCACAACAACCTCCAACTCCTGGGCTCAAGCGAGTCTCTTGCCTCAGCCTCCCAAGTAGCTGAGACTACAGGCACCCGCCACAACGCCCGGCCATTTTTTTGGTTGCAGCCATCATTGTTGTTTGGCGGGCCCGGGCTGGGGATTCGAACCCGCCACCTTAGGTGTACGTGGCTGGTGCCTTAGCCACTTGAGCCACAGGCACCGAGCCCTCCATTAAACTTTATTTTGTTGCCCTATTTACCCTTGACTATTATATATACAGACATGAGGAAACAAAAATACATATTTAATATATGTATACATACCTTATAAATAGGAGGGGTTGACTAGCCATTATTTGGGGCTAGGGACTCTAACTATTGAGGGACTCTAACCATAGGGTTTGGGTATCACTGCTTGCAATTATTACCTGCATGATATTGATGCTTAGTTGGCAAACCTCCTCCTGTGTTTTGGGTTGTTGAAAGACCTGTGAGGAAAAATTTTCATTAAAAGTTTCAGACTGTGGTAGTAAAACAAAACTTTTTCTTTATGAAGTTAGATACAAATAGTTAAAATACAGAAAACTGCTTCCAGCATGGGTCTCCCTACTCTGAACGGGGATGTGAGTGAAGAGCTGGCCTACACGTGGTTTTCCTAGCTGTGGTGACTGAACTGAGAAGACTGCGAAGTAGTGGGCTGAGTGACAACATCCAGGTCAACTGTTCATTCTGTTCACAAAGTGCTATCAGTGCAAGAACTCTATCACATGTTACCTTTTATTAGCTATGTTGGAACCAGAAATCAGCACACTTATGCAGTTAAAAGAAATGAAACAAGCGAGCGATGCGGGAGAAAAGCTCCTGGGCTTCAAGGACTTAAAAATGTACAGCTGTGATTCCCTGGGAAGTTCTGAAGCAGAGGTGAAACCGAACAGAGAACTTACACTGGCCTCTCCAGGCTTGCACTCGAGAACATCCTTTAGTGACTGCAGGGAATGCACGATGCACTGTTCAAACTGACAGGGCTGAAGGAAAAAAAGGGTATCTTGAAATTAAAAAAACATGCACTGATTACTAAGATATATTTATCAGAAGTGAAGATAGCCAAAAGCTCTAAATTTTTCAAATTTATCAATCTGACAAAAAATCTTCCAGTCACTGAGTTGTTAAGTTTGTCATGCTTTGCGCCTGCTATTTAAAAATGGATAAATCTTGAAACTATTTAAAGTACATCAAATTCAACCAGAATAGAACTTAGGTCTAACTAAAAATTTCCTTCAACATTCTATTCTTGTGAGAGGCAAATGACACCATAAGTAGTAGATAGCAGATATTTTAAATGCCATTTTCAGAGATGAGTTCAAGCTCTTTGTCCGCCTCTCTGGTACTGTTCAACAAAACAAAATTTAAAAATAACAATCTGGAGGAGGTAAAAAATCTTTAAATAAGTCATTATAGTCATTTTCTATATAAAGTCAGAAAATAAAAATACAGTAGAACCTCTGTAGTTGACCATCTCCCTAAGGTGACCCAATTTTCATAGACTGGACGTGCACCACATGTACATATTAGCATAGCAGGCCTAGTTCCTTATGTCGACCACCTCAGTATGTTGGCCAGTATGTTACAGTCCCTTGTGTGGTCAACTTACAGAAGTTCTATTATGTGTCCAACCAGAGGCATTTCAAAATTAAGTGTGAATGAATTGTGATATCTTAGCTCCAAGGAGTAGTTAAGGTGTATTTTCTGCCAGGAATGACTGTAGGTAATAGAGACATAAGCGTAAGACTGACAAGAGTTCTCATTATATGTCTATTTCAGACAGGTGATGCTGTGAAAGTCATAGTCAACAAAAAAAGTTGAAAAGTATAGAAATAAAATAATTGCAACTGTACACTAAAATAAGCATCATGAATAAAACATGTAGAACTCAGAGAACAATTGTGACAGAGAAGGATCTGCTGTAAACAGGATAGTCAAAGAACCCCCCAACCCCCAGCCAGTGAGAACACTAAAGCTGATGGCTGCAGTAAGAGGACAGGAGAGGAGGGAGCAAGTCCTCATAGGACACCACACATGGCCTAGCGTGGGTAAGAAACTGCCAGGGTTGTGGGCCCTTAGAGAGGACAGGGAAGGAGGGAACGAGTCTTCATGAAGCACAGTACACACAGACCAGAGTGGGCAAGAAATTGCTGGGGCTGAAGGACCTCAGGAAGAGGAGCATGTCAAAACCACAGAGCTTGGGCAACTGGCCTCAAGAAATGGGGCACAGGGTTTGGGTTTCCTGCAACAGGCAGAGAGCCATGGAAGGTTCAATGCTCAACCTGCTATGATATATGCCAAAAAAATTGAGAACCTCTACTCAATACACACATCAAGTTTTAAAAGGTTTATGAAAAAATTCAACAGAGGAAAGGAAGCGACACATAAATATTTTGAAAAGGACATTTATTTTCTTACCAAAAGGAACCCAGACTTAATGAAAGCTAAAATACAGCAGTGCTTTGGCATTTATGTCATTTTATTACTACACTTTGAAACCACCAGAGGGCACCACAAAGAATACTTAAAAGTGGAAGTATAGAGAAAATATTAAGAAGTAAGGAATGCCGGATGAAATACTAATTGCACAGAAAGCATTTAAAGAGTCAAAACATGTTAGGTGACTAGCCTGATTAATCTGACCTACCTCTCTTAGAAAGTATGAAAATTTAATATATTGAGAATTAAATCCCAAATTCATCTATGGGTAGTTATACGTCAATGTTCATGTGTAGTTACTTATATTTCTTAAATTAAAATGTGAACTAGATTTCTTTATTAATTTTATATCTATATTAATATTAGTGGACAGAGAATACTAGAAGGCTCAATGTGTTTTAGTTATATCAGGAGTAAGTGAGGGCCTACACACGCGCTAAAAAAAGAAATAGTACTATCTCTGTGTATTGTCAGTGAATCATCCAAGTTAGCTGACTGTAAGAAGTAATCACACATCATTCCAGTTCTTCTGAAAGAAGAAAATTCTCAGAATTATCCAAATTGAAAAAAGGCAGAAACCATTTTCAACATGAGAAGAAAACAGGATGCTTTTAATGAGCTGTTTCAGAGCACTGCAGTGAAGTTCTAATTAAAGATAATACTTCAGCTGAAGAGACAGTCATAATGAGGTAGAGTGTATGTTCATTTCTTTAATGTGATAAGCAACATTTTCCTATCCTAGCCACAGGGAAAGAAAAAGTACTCTTATTTCAAGCAAAGGGGGTTGGTACTGTGGAAATATTAAGAAAATATAAATTAAGGGTATACGATAAGCTTTGATAAAATTTTTCATTGTTCAAAGTCTAAGAATTTTACACCCACAACAGATTAAAACACTAATATTCATAGCTGGACTCTAGACTTGTGCTCTAAGCATTGATTTACCTTTTGTCTTGAGATCCATGATAAGTAGCTAAAAACCTTACTCAGCATTACCAAGTCTACCAAGTCTTCTTACAGCCTATTTCCTCAATGGTATGTGTCTAGAGACTGTCTTGTCCGACTCCAGATGAGCCACTTCCTGTGGATCATTCATTCATAAGGCACAATGGGGTTTAGTTCTTTTGTCCCTGTATGTGGTTATGTAGTTTGTGTGTGAGATCAAACATGAAATTAGTTATTTTAATGTATCACAAGAATGGAGAAGGAAAAATTCAATGTACTCAATACTATTATGAAGCCAAAAGACAATCTAATACATCCCCACATAAGAGAAAAACTCAAATCAATTCAAGGTGGGGGGTGGAGGAATGAGAGAGCGGGAAAGGGTTGGAGAAGGAGGATGGGTGGCCTTCCACTTAATGGGCACAATGTTATAGGGTGTATGTCAGGTTTTATTTGTTTATTTATTTATTTATTTGCAGTTTTTGGCCAGGGCTGGGTTTGAACCCACCACCTCTGGCATATGGGGCCGGCACCCTACTCCTTTGAGCCACAGGGGCTGCCTTGAATGTATGTCAGTTAAATAAAATAAAACACAGAACCTTGACAGCAGAGATACTATTTTCTCAAATTGAACATATAATTTTTTTTCCTTTGCACAAGACCAATGTGAGCAGGCGTCATGAACCAGGCAGCAAGGTGACTCAATGGTTAATCTACCTGCATAACCATTTCATTTGGGCAAGTTATTCAAGGGGTGATAGTCCAGTGGTCCCTTCTGACTTGTCCTTCTGCTTGCTATAATGATGAGGGCAGGCTTGTATGAAAGTGCTTTGAAAATAGGAATAATGTAGGCTTAAGGTATTATCATCATAGTGGTCTCTAAGTATTAAGCAAATAAAAATCCTTTATGTCTGTTCAGCTAAAGCTTTGAAATTTACAAAGTGCTCTGGTCCATAGTGTCTCACTTAATCCTAACTCACAAAACTGTGAAGCACTATCCTGCTCCTCCTTTACAAATGAAGACAGTATGGTCATAGCAGTTATATGGCTTCTTTAGTATTGCCTAAACTATAATAGGTTGTGATCCTAAATTGAGTCCAATGCATTTTTTCCGCTGTACCAGTGCTTTCCAAAAGAAATATACTGTGAGCCACAAATATAAGCCACACTGCAGATTTTCTAGTAATCACATTAAAAAAGTGAAAAGAAATAAAGTTAACTGTAATATGATTTATTTCATGTAGCATATCCAATTATTGCTATTTCAACATGTAACCAATATAAAAGTTGAGATGTTTTGTATTCCGTCTTTTTGTGGGGCTCAGGTGGCTGCTGTACAGGGTGGTACAGGTCTGCTCCACACTTTTCTCTAACGACTGAGTGCAAGAGACAATTAGCTGTAGAACAGGTTGTACATAAATCTAGTAATTGTGACAAATAGAATAGATACAACTAATTAAAATATTTCTTAAAAAGTAAATCCTTTAAAATAGAATTATAATTGATTTATTAAAAATGATCAACTTCCCTAATTCATTTCAATAACAATTTAACTTGAAAAAAATTATCAGTAGGCACTGCTTTTCCAAACCACATTATTATATAAAGTATGGTACAACACACATATTTATATTGACTTAAGATAGGATATTGAACTTTGGAGGAATAAAATGAGTCTACAAATTCCCTGACCATCAAGGAAAGACTGTTAATGAAAAGTACAGTCAGCCTTTCATACCCACGAGTTCTGCATCCATGGATTCAACCAGTGGTGGAACCAGCTGGCTGCAGAATCTATGGATAAAGAGTGCCAACTTGAAGGACTTCACATGAAGATACCATCTTCATATTTTGGTATCATGAGTGGGTCCAAATTCCCATGGATAATAGGGGAAGACTATATGGAAATTCAAGGAAATGAAATATTATTCAAGATCCCTGCTTCAACAGGTTAACTCATCAACGGTTTGTAAATTTGGGCAAGACAAGACCATTTTATTCTACTTTCCTTATCTGAGGCAGAAACTGTTAGTTGCCTCGCCAGGACTTATTTTCTCCTTTTTTCTTACTAAGACAGAAATGGTTGAGAACAGTTGAAAAACTCCATTTTCCCAGCTTTTGTTGCTGACAAGAATGGGTATGTGAGCAAATTCTGGTCAAGTAGGTGTGGACACAGATGTGGGCTGTGGCTCCTGGGGCTGAGCTTTCTTTAGTTAGCAGTGAGGCCATGAGTGACCTAAGTCATCCTGAGCAAAGACTCAGCATGAAGGGTCAAGGGAAGAACGGGGGAGCCCTGGGCGCTGAGGGCACGATCAGGCTCTCAGACTAATGTGAGAGAAACAGAAAGGCCCTGCCTTGTTTAAGCCAGTAGGACGTTCCAGCAGCTGCTGGCAATGGGGGATCCAGGAGACAAGTGTGAAAACACGACAAATCATGAAAACTACTTTCAGAGGTATCTGAAACTTAGAAGTCCCATCTGACAAGTTAATGATTCAAGTTGCCGAATAACTTGCAATTAAGCATATTCCATTTTCTAAAAGGCAACACAGATAAAAAGTATAAGTTATATAGGATGAACAAAGGTCACTCTAAAGAAACCACTGTTTTCATTAATTTTTTAATATTTATAGCTAGCATTCAACAAAAATGATTTGACAAGAAAAACTAGGAAGCTTTTTACTTCTATTTACAGAAACTAGAGTTGCAAGGTAAGAGAGCGTATGCTCCTTATGAATATAATAAATCATTTATTTTGAATGTAATATACAATAATGACTAAGAATTCAAAAATAATTTATACTTACTAGAGAAGTCAGGCCTTCATTATCAACAATCCAGTCTTCTTTTTCAGCTAATCTCTTTATTTCTACACGGAACACAAGCACACAAGTACTTTTCATTATAACTATCTTGCTGAACTTCATAAAGATAAAAATCTATACATGTTATGGTTGTTCACTGTTTTAGACAGGCTTATAAAAACTCGATAAAAGAAAAGAATATAATTATGGTAGACTTGAGATTTTAAATATGTATTGTTTGGTGCATTTTTCCAGTAAAATATTAACGTAAACAAAATTTTTCACTGCACAGCCTAATTTGGAGAATTGTTCAATATTCTTGATAATATTAGACATGTACGAAATAAGCAATATTTTTTCCCTAAAATTTCTGATGAATTTTGGAATTTTTGATTAGACATGTATGAAATAAGCCATATAATACTTTTCCCCTAAAATTTTTGATGAATGATTTGGATTCTGGATGAATCCTATATGTTCCTGACAATGGCAGTGTGATTCTCACCTGGCTATGGAAGTGCCACCTGCCCAAACTTTCAGCACTGGGGCTTGGCTCAGGTTCCCAGTGGGAAGGTGATGAATTCAGAGAGGAATGTTCAGTTTCTCACCGGGATTCCACTCTCTTTCCATTTACACAGTATATTAGCCATGAATTCTGTAACTTCCCTACCTAAAAAGCCTCAAAGCAGATACTAATGGCTTATATCATTTATAACAGTGTTCCTATTTTAAAAATATTAAATACCCCAAAGGCTGCTTTGAAAGATAAACTTTATTGCTTTTTATAATTTTATGTAGAAAATACTGAAAATTTTTAAAAAAGTATAAAGAAAACAAGACTCATATGTAATTATAGGATCCAGAGGACAATTGTTAACAATATTTTGTATGTATGCTGATTTTTCTACTAAATTTTAAAAACAGTAGAACCTCTTTAAATTGACCACCCAAGGAACTATAACAAACTAGTCAATATATGGAGGTGGTCAACATAAGGAACTAGGCCTACTATACTGGTACATACATGTGATGGATGTCCGGTCTATGAAAATTAGGTCAATTAAGGGAGGGGGGAATGGGTGGAGGGAGGGAGTTTGGAGGGATTACTTCTGAGGTTTACCTTATAGGGGTACAGGTGAATCTTTCTAAGAGTAGAATGTGAATGTTTTA